>NW_021853626.1:134632-145402 GCF_003651465.1 Formica exsecta | reverse complement strand
TTATGTTCCCCTCAAAACCATAAAATTTTTGTTCAAAACGTTTTTTTCTAAAATGATTAGTTTTTGAAAGAAAAGGGGTGTACGGGTGGTCTAGGACACCCTGTATAACCTTAATGTGTGTAATTATTTGCTCGATCGAATCAAATGACACCAATTACAGAGATTGACGAGGTGCTTTTTGAGCTAATTGAATATTATTAACAGTCCTTTGATCGTTTATATCTGAGTGTATTAATTATTCTTATAAAGCAGTGCTCGGATTTAGTTGCACATTTCGGCCCGATTCCGTGGCTCACGCCTATTGCCCCCCACTCACCGCTCGTGCGTTAGCGACGAGTCGCCAGATACGCGTAACTAAGGAGCGCGACGTTTTGTCTCAGGAGCGTCCGTATATAAGAATGCCCAAATATAATAATAAGACAATACTTTTCTATAAATAAAAGTTTTTCTTCAATATTTTATATCAATGAAATATAAAATATTGAAGAAAAACTTTTAATTTTGAGAATTTTCGCCGTGCATTTAGAAAAGTATTGTCTTACTATTATATTTGGACATTCTTATATACAGACGCTCCTGAGACAAAGCGTCGCGCTCCTTAGTTATGTGTATCTGGCGACTCGTCGCTAACGTATGAGCGGTGAGTGGGGGGGCAATAGGCGTGAGCCACGGAATCGGGCCGAAATGTGCAACTAAATCCGAGCACTGTTATAAAGTATCCGGTACAGACAAGTTTCCAACCCTCAAAAAGGGGGAACTTATATGTCCCTTTCGTATCTTTGGAGAATTTTTGAGGACTAATCAAGAAATGGAGATAGACAGAGCTTCTTTCTGTAACAATTCGTCAACCGACTCACTAATGGAAATCGATTTCGATAAAATTAATGATAGAAAATATCTATGTGAAAATACTGAAAAGTGTCAAAAAATTCGTGCGACGCCGTGAATTCGTTCACACCTGTTACTTCAGACAATATGATGAACAAGAGAACAAAGAAAATGAACCCTAGTCCTGTGGCATTTATCCTATCGTCTAAGGAGGTACTTCAAGAAAGGAATAAAGTTATATCTCAACCTCTTTATCCAAGTAATAAAAATAATGTACGAGAACCCCAGATAGCCAAGTTTGCCCGATCACGTATTGCAAATTATGCATTACATATTATATCGGTAGAACTCTAGCAGCAGCCGCGCATGATTTGCCATTTCAATTAGTGCCGGCAGAAATGCAACAGAAAACAAGCAATCTCTGCATCATTATATGCTACAAAAAATGCTGCAAAATTTAAGCAGAAGTTCTTGGCATAAAAACAATAGATTTAAAGCATTGCGTGTTGGCACAATATGTCAACAGAATCTAAATAAAAACTGAACATAACATGACACATCATGCTATATCGATAGAATATCGTTAGAAATCGAGTTCATCTGCAACCACGGCGTAACGGCAAAAATGCTGCAAAAATTAAGCATGCGCTGCCATTTCAAAAGATAACAGCAAAAACACAACAGAAACACAGCATGACCTGCTGTCGAAAAATAATGGTAGAATCACAGCAATATTAAGATATGCTATATCAAGTTACAGTTCTTTCGTTTACTGCTATATGACGTATCTATCTCGTAATCAAGTTTCTGTTAGGTTAGATAACTATAAGGCAAATATAAAGATCGCAAAGCGCGGTTAACAAGATTAAAAATGTGTAATGACTCCTGTACACAGGACGCGGCGACGCGGCAAGCGTTGCCGCGTCCTGTGTCCTGTGTGCAGGAGCCATAATATCTATTTTTATCAGCTTAATTTCTGAATTCTAACAAGGACTCAGAATATTAAATTAAAAGTTTGGAAAGCGAGTGGATCAATAAAAAATTGTCCATTTATTGACTTCTTGAAACAAAATAAAGAGTTCAATTTCCATACAAATCTTGAAATTTATGTATTATTAATAAATTAAATCATTTATTTAAATTTATATATTTAATTAATTATTTATAACTATGCCAATATTCAGATTTTATTGTATCTATATTAGCAATTACGCTTTGCAGGCGTGTTTTATCTTTACTGTGTTTTCGTCGTCACATTGTGACAGCAAGCAATGCTCGACTTTTGCTACGTTTCTGTCGGCACGTTGTAACGGCAGGCCATGCTTGATATATGCCGCATTTCTGCAGTCAGATCTGATATGGCAGACTTCGCTCGATATTTGTTACATATCTATTGTCACGACGTAATAGCAAATAATATTCGATTTTTGCTCCATTTTCTTTATTATATTATATCGGCAAACCGTGCTGCCAGAAATTAAGCTTAATGAGGACGCAGCAGAGCGAAATCTGCTGCGAAGTCATGATTGAATTTGCTGGCATACTACTGGCATACTGCTAGCATTTTGCTATCTAGGATTGCATTTTGCTATCTAGGATCTTAAGTATAAACATCTCAAATCTGTATGACACTACATATAAGGGTCATTTCGTCGTATTTTTAAGACAAAGAAATAAAATCAAGGTTATGAAGAGGATCTCAATCCTGTAGATTTCATCTAAGTTGGATAAAGCAGGGATCAAATTTGATGAGATTTCTAATATTTCCAGAAATTGTTGGAAAACGTCATTTGTCTCAAGATCGGCAGCAATTAATGCTACATCTAATCTATACCTGAAGGCTCAAAATTTGGAAGCATTTATTCCCAGTCATTTGATATATCGGAGGAGAGTTATATAGGATGTACCTCTTGAATCATCCCTGTCGCAACTTCAAAAAAGAATCAATAATAAAAATAAGATTCATGTGGTAAACTCTTTCCGTTTAAAGAAAAGGGACAGAAAATTAGGCAAATGGGTTGATTCGCGTTCGGTTTGTCTGGAATTCAAGGGATAAAATCTACCTAGTTCCATCTTTATCTGGAAAGCTAAAATCTCTATGTCACATTATATTCTATCGGTAAATTTGCTTTAAATGTGATAGATTAAGCCACGTAAGAAAAACTTGTCAAGAAAAGAATCTGGTCTATGGAGGAAATCATCGACTGTCCAAGGAGCTTACATATACTGAAAAAAAGATGTTGCATTAATTGTAACGAAGAATATGCCTCATTCGACAGAAAATGCGTAAGTACCAAAAACATGCAGCGATCCTTAAATGGACAATATATCCTCTTTTGAAGCGAAGAAAATTATGGAAGAAAATCCATCCGTCACCAGATGTTCTGTGTCTGAAGGGCTACTCAAAACTCCTGCAAATTTCCTCAAATAAGAAAATCAAGTAAAACGAAAAATTTCTATCACTCATCTATTGATAGTACTTAATCATCGAAAGTAAGATCTTCTCATAACTCATGTATGGATAATATAATTGTTATTAATAAATCGCAAGATTAAAAAAAAATTATTTTATCTTTTCTGAATCTCATCGATAATACTTTATCGAATTTTCCTGAAAAGAACCAGTTGATGAAGAATCTACGGGTCAAGGTTGAGTCAATTGGTAATAAATTGTTCCCAAATGGTGAACTCGAAAAAAAATTTTAGACTGTTACAGTGAAATTGTAAAAACCTTAAATATAAATTAATAGAATTAAGTAAATATATCGCGGATATTGACATTTTTTTGCTTTTAAAGACATTAAATGGTTAAATCTCTCAGACATATTAAAGGGCTTCGATGTAATAAGGAAAGATCACTTTGAACACCGTGAGCCCTAGGAATTAGAAATGATATCAAATACTCAGAGAGAAGTCAGGTGTTTGTAGTGGAATCATCGAAGTATATGCTATTAACCTCTTTGCGAATTCTGATAAGATAACTTTTGTTTCATGCTATAGGCCCCTGACAGCCCTCTGATTGGGACTTTTAATTGGAAAAAAATTTGCGGACGATTTCCAAATAGTTGTTTTTTCGGAGGAGATTTCAATGCACATCATGATGTTTGGGGACACTCCTTTTTTGTGATAACGGAGGAGAAACCGTTATAGTCTCCCTTGACCCACGGGGTAAAGGAATATGCCGGACAATCATGTGGACGCTCGGGATACGCATCAGCATGACTTCTAAACGACCCACGCGTCTCGCCCTCTTGGCGGAGATTGTCAAACTGGTATCAAATTGCTGGATGGTTTAACGGAATTTAATACGGTTTGCATCAATAGTGGCTCAATAATATACTTTAATCCACAAGGAGTCAGGTCCGCTATTGATTTATCTATAACATTTTCAGATATTGGTTTGGACTTTGATTAGCAGGTAACTGGAGACTCTTGGGAAGTGACCATTTCTCGATTTTTATAAAATATTGCTTTTCGGTTCTGGATTACCATCGCTATATAGGTTCTTCTAAATTGCATTCTTAAATGATTGGGAGTTTTTCAATAATAAAGTCGTAGAATTATTAGAATCATCCCCTCTCCAAAAAAAAAAAAAATATTTCCTGATATTCTATCTAGATTCTAATACTGCATAGTCTCGAACGTGGTCAAGATCCTCATCTTGCTCATAGTGAAATTCAGAATGTGACAAGTTAGTTAGATTACATAAAGATGCTATAGGTAAATTTAAAGTTTCTCGTTTCTGGATAGACTTTATTAACTTTAAGAAAGCAGAAACTGAAGCTAGAATAGACTTTCGAAAAATAAAAACAATAAATTTTTGTACATTTTGCAAAAGTTTAAGAAAAAAGACACGAATCCTTTCTACATTTGGAAGATGATTTGTAAAAGAATCCAAAAATAGATGGAATTTCCAAGAAACAAAAGTTTCCGATGTTCTCTAATTATGACTTCGATCCTTTTTTAGATTTACCATTTAGCCTGGAAAAAATACGTTTTGTTATTCTTAAAAAATAACCTTAAAATAAAATACAGTCCGGGATTTGATGGGATCGATTATAAAATTATCGCGGCCATTCCTCTGACAGGCATTGATATTCTTTTGAAGATACTTAACGATATCATTTCATCTAAAATGTTTTCTCCGGAATGGAAAAGATATTTGATTTTCATCCCTAAAGCGGATAAAAATAAATTTAGGACTATTTCTTTAACCCCTTGTGTATGTAAAATACTTATTCATAACAGATCGAATTGATGGATCGAATATCATAATTTTCTTCCGAATTTTCAGTTTGGATTTCGAAGAAGTCTATCATGTATTGATAACCTTTCTATTTTATATTCTAATATCATGAAGTTTTTTAGATTAAACAAAGCAACAGCTGCTATCTTCTTGGAGATTAAATGAACGTATGACAATGTATTAATAGATGTATTAATCATAAAACTTGTCAAATTAAGCATTCCTTCAAATACTCTTCATTTTATTTATAACCTAACTTCATCAAGACAACTTCACCGTAGATATAAAGACATAGATGAAATAACCTGGTTCTACAAAGGACTTCCTCGGGGTAATGTCCTCAGTCCGATGCTTTACTTTTAGTACGTGGCTGATCTAGACGAAATTAAAAATAATAACTATAGTATTATTCAATACTCTGATGATGTAGCTATTATTACAAATAACAATCCTATACGAATAGAACCGAATATTCTCGAGAATGCTATGAGCAGAGCAAAGGAAATCCTGTCCACACTAGGTCTCGAAATATCTGCTGACAAAACCAAACTTTGTATTTTCTCTCATAGGAAACATTTCCTAGGCATAAATAATCTATATATCATATATATAACCATATATATAAAGGAGTTTGTATCAGTAAATCTTCTGTAGTAAAGTTTTTGGGTCTACATCTTACGTCAAATCTGAATTGGTTCAAGCACATACAACATATCTAGAACGATAAAATGTTTATGTTATGTTTTGGAGGAACAGATCTTAAACTTCTTATAAACTTTTATTTAATATAATTCGATCTAGAATTGAGTATGGTGAATTTTTATTGCACGGATTGTTCAAACAAGATACTCTAAAGCTCAATAGAATGAAATATAAAGCATTAAATTTAGCTCTTGGACTTGGAAATTCAATTCCAACTAATATCATCTTAGTGAAAGCTAAAAAACCTGCCCTTGATCTTCGTCTAAAGTATCTACGTTTGAATTATTTAAAGCACATAACAAAAAAAATATATTAAAAATATATAACAATTCTTGTCACCTTTTAATGCCTATATTAGAGAACATCGAGGAAATAGATAATAATTCGAAAATAATTAACAAATTTATGGACTGTCAACTAATTAACTGCTTTAAAGAAGTCCAACGAATCTCCTATTTACTGGCGGCGAATATCAGATTGTTAGGTTTGTCCAGACATTATAATTCTCTTCTCCCTTAAACGGAAGTTGACCTCCACTCCAGCTTAATTCTCAAGAATTCTGATAATTCAAATACTAGTTTTATTACTCGTATATTTGATAACGTATTTAGAAACTCTTTGTTTATTTACAGATGGCTCTAAATCTCAGAATGCTAATTTCTCAGGCTTTTCAGTCATATCTTTTGATGGCAGTATTTCAAAGCAATTCAAATCATCTGAATTTTTGGCTATTCTTTCAGTGGAAGATCTTATAATTTTGAAAGCCTTAGAAATTATTTAAGAATCTGGCTCTCTCTACAGTGTCATTTTTTCAAATTCTAGATCAGTTCTATCCACTTTAATCAACACACATATTCATGGAAGAAAATCATATTGGCCTATCCTTATTAAGGATAAAATTCGACTATTGGACGCCGCCGGAATTAGGGTGGAATTAATCTAGATTCCGGCACATGAAGGAATCCGCGGAAACGAACTCGCGGATGCTAAAGCTAAAGAAGCGATTTGTTGTTAGAGATTCTCAGATTGGATTCTCTACGGAGGAATTAAAACTTCTATGAAAGGAGAAATTAGTTGCTTGGCTTGCTGAATGGTGCAACAACACCGTTAGGGAAAAAACTATAATGTATTTTAAGCATATTTACGAAGCCAAAAGAAAATCTTAATTCCATAAGACAAATCTCGGTAGGAAAGAGATGTCTCCTTATGTCATCTGCGTAGTAATCATTCGTTCCTCAGGGAAAATTTGTTTAGATTTAATATAGTCGAATTCCCTTTGTGCTTTACGTGTGAAATTCCTGAATCAGCTAATATTCTATGATAATGCTCCAGATTTAAAACAGAAAGGATTTTAGTTATTAATTCCCTTGTTAACTTGATTGAACTCATTCCTTGTCCCATCGAGGCCTTCTTTGCATTTCACGATGACATTTTTTCTATATTAGGTAATTTTTTTATTATGGTTAACATCATAATTTGTTTAAATAAATAGTATATATAAAATAATCGATATAATATCTGTTGGAAATCATACTAACAGATCTAGTAATATACTACTGGCGATATCTATGGATGCCACGGTTTTTATTGTTTTAGGAACGCCTCATAAATTCTTCTTCGTCGTTTGAATATAGATATATATGAGAGTTTTTCTTTTACGTTATAAGTTCTGAGTATTATTAATAAACAATATACAATTCTTTTTACGATTGTTGAAGACGTGTGTAAAGTTCTTGACTCTGCCCTTCACTACTGTCAGTATTCTAACAGGTTATGGACCCAACTCAGCTTGTAATAATAAGAGAGTGATACGCGTTGTTTTTTTGTTGATTAATATATCGGTAGAAAATGTTGTTGGATTTCAAGGCAAAAGTTTAGAGACTGGAAGGAGCTATGAACTGGACAAAATGGAAAAAAGAGGTAACTCTGTTACTTCGTCATAATAATAGAACAGTACGTAGCAAGTTTAAAAGCACATACAAAAAAAGATGATTTGGCTCGGCTCATTATTGTTAATAGTTTAAATGATGAGCATGTTGATATGACTTCGATGTGTGATACCGCCAAAGCAATATGGGATAAGTTGATATCCATTTATGAACAAAGCTCTGGTCAGAGGATTGATAGATTAATGAAATTATTTTTTACTAGTGAAAAGATGGTAGGTGAAACGATTGTTACAGTGAAAAGATGGTAGGTGAAACTATTGTTACACGCGTTGGTCGTCTTCAACGAAATTTTAGGAAGCTAAATGACGAGTTAAAAAAATTAGGAAATTCTGAACTGCCTGAGATTTTATTGACTAGTAGCATTATGTCAACGCTTCCTTCTCAATATTTTGAGTTTAAAAGTGTCTGGGAGTCTGTTCCTGTGGAGACGCGAACAGTAAATTTACTGCTTGAAAGGTTGACTCATCGAGCAGAGGCTACCAATAAAAAACGGCGAGACGGAGGCACTGCTAGTTAAATCAGGAAACAAAAGGCAGACTGAGCTTAAAACAAAGGAAAACATTCAGAAAAAGGAAAGGAAGTGTTTTGTATGTCATGAAGCCGGATATCAGGCTAAACATTGTCCAGAGAAATTAAAGAAGAAAAAACAGATAGTCTAAGAAGAACTTAAAAACAGAAGGCAATGCTTTCGTAGCTATAGTAAATAAAAATGAATACAGAGCCTTTTATATCTCTATTGATAGTGTCATGAAGAAGGATGCCTGGCTGGTAGACTCGGGAGCTTCGACTCACATGATAAGCTACCAGAGGTACCTTGCGACGTATGAGACACTTCCCACACCAAAAGCAGTACAAGTAGGTAACTAAGATGTCATATTAACCTAAAAGGTGCAATGAATGTTGAAATGAAAATAAAAGGTAACTGGTATCGAAATCATCTCCTGGATGTCTGGTATGTATCAAAAATTGGACGAAATCTATTTTCAATTAGTCAGAATATTGATAGAGGATTCAGTTTCAAGGCTGACAGAAGAGGATGTATATTCATTAAGAATGGAAAGATTCGACTCGTTGGAAGAAGAACATCAAATCATCTATATGCTCTATAGATGTGAGTTTTGATTCCAGAGAAAGCTGTTGAAGGTCACGTAGCCTCAACCGAGAGCACATTGAAACTGTGGCACGAACGACTAGGTCATCAAGCAAAGAGTCATGTCAAAAGAATTCTACTGCAGAAAGGTATTAACTGTTGATGATGAGTTCTGTGAAGGATGTGTTCTAGGCAAGCATGCAAGGGTCAGTTTTAGGGACAGACTGGATCGATCAACATAGCCTGGTGAATTGATCCATGTTTGTGGGTCGATGCAGGAACAGTCTATAGGAGGATCCCGATACTTCGTATGTTTCAAAGATGATTTCTCAAAATATCGAAGAGTATTTTTCTTAAAGGAAAAGTCTAAAGTGGCTGGGTGTCTTTCAACGTTCCTGAATGAGACAAGTGTGATTGGATATGTTGTTAAGGAGCTGTTATGCGATGGAGGAAAGGAGTTTGACAATATAGAAGTCAAATTCTGGAGTCAAAAGGAATAAATTTTCGCAAATCCATGCTATATACTCCTGAACAAAATGGAGCGGCAGAACGGGAAAACAGGATCCTGGTCGAAAGTGGTCGCATTATGATACACACAAAAGGTTTACCAATCAAACGTTGGGCAGAAGCTGTTAACACAGCGGTATATGTTCTAAATCGTTCAGGACCAACTCCAGTGAAGCAAAAGAGTCCTATCGAGCTATGGAATAAAAAAGCTGTGAACTTTGATCACTTGAGAGTGTTTGGAACGGAGTGTTTCGTGCACTTTCCAAAACAAAAGCGTCAGAAATTTGATCAAAAAAGCAACAAAGGTTATTTTGTCGGATACTGTGGTGAGAAAGATGGATATAGAATCTGGTTACCCAAGATGAATAAAATAGAGTGTAGTCAAAATGTTATTTTTAAATCAGAAACCATAATTCAAAAAAGGCTGGAATTGGTTATAAACTCGAATACGGACACTGGAAGCAATAGGAACGACCAGATTGACAACATGGAAACAGTTAGTGAAGACAACACTGGTGATAAACGCCGAATACAAGAAGATAATAATGATGTCTACGAGGAAGCAATCGAGGAGAGCGATCATGAAGATGACTTAGGTTAGGTCTACTTATAACATTTTGTCGAAGTAAGCGTGAAATTCGAAAGCCAGATAAACTCTAACTAGTGGCTAAAGTACATGCATACGTGACGGAAGATCTGTATCCATAGTGTTATGACTCTGCAATAAAATCAGATGAGGCTCAAGAATGGAAGAAAGCAATGGATGATGAAATATCCTCGCTGGCTGAAAACAATATTTGGGAGCTGGTCAATCGATCGAAAGGAAAAAGGATCGTGCAGAATCGATGGATATTGCGAATAAAAACAACGGCTGATGGCACACGAGGCAGATTCGAGGCTCGATTAGTGGCAAAAGGCTACACACAAAAAGCAGGCATTGATTACGATGAGACCTTTAGTCCGGGAGCTAGATATGATACAGTAAGAGCTATACTAACAAGGAGAGGTCACAGCTGACTCTTCACCGATTTTGATCTCCTTTTTTGTGGTGAATCTTCATTGAATATAGTTAAGCCCTGTAAGAGCTTTTCATCCAATGCGCCTTGTAAGTAGTATTTTTTTATACATGAAATTTGAAGAAATTTGGAGAAATTTTAATGTAGGTTGTAAGAAAGAACACTTAAAATAAAGAAAGACACTTAAGATAAAAAAAGACACGTTATCGAACAGTGCCGTTGGCGCAGGAAGTAAGCGCGAGTACACTAATAGCGAGAATCCAGATTCAAAACCACCTACGCTGTTAACATCTTTTTCCTTTTTTTTTTAAATTATTTTATATGTACATGTAATATGCATTATTTACTACATAAAAATAAATATTTGACATATATTAGATAAACATAAATCTTCTTATATATTTGCCTACATAAAATTACTGTGAAATAAAT
>NW_021853626.1:120344-131761 GCF_003651465.1 Formica exsecta | reverse complement strand
ATATTGACTTCTTGAAACAAAATAAAGAGTTCAATTTCCATACAAATCTTGAAATTTACAAATTATTAATAAATTAAATCATTTATTTAAATTTATATATTTAATTAATTATTTATAACTATGCCAATATTCAGATTTTATTGTATCTATATTAGCAATTACGCTTTGCAGGCGTGTTTTATCTTTACTGTGTTTTCGTCGTCACATTGTGACAGCAAGCAATGCTCGACTTTTGCTACGTTTCTGTCGGCACGTTGTAACGGCAGGCCATGCTTGATATATGCCGCATTTCTGCCGTCAGATCTGATATGGCAGACTTCGCTCGATATTTGTTACATATCTATTGTCACGACGTAATAGCAAATAATATTCGATTTTTGCTCCATTTTCTTTATTATATTATATCGGCAAACCGTGCTGCCAGAAATTAAGCTTAATGAGGACGCAGCAGAGCGAAATCTGCTGCGAAGTCATGATTGAATTTGCTGGCATACTACTGGCATACTGCTAGCATTTTGCTATCTAGGATTGCATTTTGCTATCTAGGATCTTAAGTATAAACATCTCAAATCTGTATGACACTACATATAAGGGTCATTTCGTCGTATTTTTAAGACAAAGAAATAAAATCAAGGTTATGAAGAGGATCTCAATCCTGTAGATTTCATCTAAGTTGGATAAAGCAGGGATCAAATTTGATGAGATTTCTAATATTTCCAGAAATTGTTGGAAAACGTCATTTGTCTCAAGATCGGCAGCAATTAATGCTACATCTAATCTATACCTGAAGGCTCAAAATTTGGAAGCATTTATTCCCAGTCATTTGATATATCGGAGGAGAGTTATATAGGATGTACCTCTTGAATCATCCCTGTCGCAACTTCAAAAAAGAATCAATAATAAAAATAAGATTCATGTGGTAAACTCTTTCCGTTTAAAGAAAAGGGACAGAAAATTAGGCAAATGGGTTGATTCGCGTTCGGTTTGTCTGGAATTCAAGGGATAAAATCTACCTAGTTCCATCTTTATCTGGAAAGCTAAAATCTCTATGTCACATTATATTCTATCGGTAAATTTGCTTTAAATGTGATAGATTAAGCCACGTAAGAAAAACTTGTCAAGAAAAGAATCTGGTCTATGGAGGAAATCATCGACTGTCCAAGGAGCTTACATATACTGAAAAAAAGATGTTGCATTAATTGTAACGAAGAATATGCCTCATTCGACAGAAAATGCGTAAGTACCAAAAACATGCAGCGATCCTTAAATGGACAATATATCCTCTTTTGAAGCGAAGAAAATTATGGAAGAAAATCCATCCGTCACCAGATGTTCTGTGTCTGAAGGGCTACTCAAAACTCCTGCAAATTTCCTCAAATAAGAAAATCAAGTAAAACGAAAAATTTCTATCACTCATCTATTGATAGTACTTAATCATCGAAAGTAAGATCTTCTCATAACTCATGTATGGATAATATAATTGTTATTAATAAATCGCAAGATTAAAAAAAAATTATTTTATCTTTTCTGAATCTCATCGATAATACTTTATCGAATTTTCCTGAAAAGAACCAGTTGATGAAGAATCTACGGGTCAAGGTTGAGTCAATTGGTAATAAATTGTTCCCAAATGGTGAACTCGAAAAAAAATTTTAGACTGTTACAGTGAAATTGTAAAAACCTTAAATATAAATTAATAGAATTAAGTAAATATATCGCGGATATTGACATTTTTTTGCTTTTAAAGACATTAAATGGTTAAATCTCTCAGACATATTAAAGGGCTTCGATGTAATAAGGAAAGATCACTTTGAACACCGTGAGCCCTAGGAATTAGAAATGATATCAAATACTCAGAGAGAAGTCAGGTGTTTGTAGTGGAATCATCGAAGTATATGCTATTAACCTCTTTGCGAATTCTGATAAGATAACTTTTGTTTCATGCTATAGGCCCCTGACAGCCCTCTGATTGGGACTTTTAATTGGAAAAAAATTTGCGGACGATTTCCAAATAGTTGTTTTTTCGGAGGAGATTTCAATGCACATCATGATGTTTGGGGACACTCCTTTTTTGTGATAACGGAGGAGAAACCGTTATAGTCTCCCTTGACCCACGGGGTAAAGGAATATGCCGGACAATCATGTGGACGCTCGGGATACGCATCAGCATGACTTCTAAACGACCCACGCGTCTCGCCCTCTTGGCGGAGATTGTCAAACTGGTATCAAATTGCTGGATGGTTTAACGGAATTTAATACGGTTTGCATCAATAGTGGCTCAATAATATACTTTAATCCACAAGGAGTCAGGTCCGCTATTGATTTATCTATAACATTTTCAGATATTGGTTTGGACTTTGATTAGCAGGTAACTGGAGACTCTTGGGAAGTGACCATTTCTCGATTTTTATAAAATATTGCTTTTCGGTTCTGGATTACCATCGCTATATAGGTTCTTCTAAATTGCATTCTTAAATGATTGGGAGTTTTTCAATAATAAAGTCGTAGAATTATTAGAATCATCCCCTCTCCAAAAAAAAAAAAAATATTTCCTGATATTCTATCTAGATTCTAATACTGCATAGTCTCGAACGTGGTCAAGATCCTCATCTTGCTCATAGTGAAATTCAGAATGTGACAAGTTAGTTAGATTACATAAAGATGCTATAGGTAAATTTAAAGTTTCTCGTTTCTGGATAGACTTTATTAACTTTAAGAAAGCAGAAACTGAAGCTAGAATAGACTTTCGAAAAATAAAAACAATAAATTTTTGTACATTTTGCAAAAGTTTAAGAAAAAAGACACGAATCCTTTCTACATTTGGAAGATGATTTGTAAAAGAATCCAAAAATAGATGGAATTTCCAAGAAACAAAAGTTTCCGATGTTCTCTAATTATGACTTCGATCCTTTTTTAGATTTACCATTTAGCCTGGAAAAAATACGTTTTGTTATTCTTAAAAAATAACCTTAAAATAAAATACAGTCCGGGATTTGATGGGATCGATTATAAAATTATCGCGGCCATTCCTCTGACAGGCATTGATATTCTTTTGAAGATACTTAACGATATCATTTCATCTAAAATGTTTTCTCCGGAATGGAAAAGATATTTGATTTTCATCCCTAAAGCGGATAAAAATAAATTTAGGACTATTTCTTTAACCCCTTGTGTATGTAAAATACTTATTCATAACAGATCGAATTGATGGATCGAATATCATAATTTTCTTCCGAATTTTCAGTTTGGATTTCGAAGAAGTCTATCATGTATTGATAACCTTTCTATTTTATATTCTAATATCATGAAGTTTTTTAGATTAAACAAAGCAACAGCTGCTATCTTCTTGGAGATTAAATGAACGTATGACAATGTATTAATAGATGTATTAATCATAAAACTTGTCAAATTAAGCATTCCTTCAAATACTCTTCATTTTATTTATAACCTAACTTCATCAAGACAACTTCACCGTAGATATAAAGACATAGATGAAATAACCTGGTTCTACAAAGGACTTCCTCGGGGTAATGTCCTCAGTCCGATGCTTTACTTTTAGTACGTGGCTGATCTAGACGAAATTAAAAATAATAACTATAGTATTATTCAATACTCTGATGATGTAGCTATTATTACAAATAACAATCCTATACGAATAGAACCGAATATTCTCGAGAATGCTATGAGCAGAGCAAAGGAAATCCTGTCCACACTAGGTCTCGAAATATCTGCTGACAAAACCAAACTTTGTATTTTCTCTCATAGGAAACATTTCCTAGGCATAAATAATCTATATATCATATATATAACCATATATATAAAGGAGTTTGTATCAGTAAATCTTCTGTAGTAAAGTTTTTGGGTCTACATCTTACGTCAAATCTGAATTGGTTCAAGCACATACAACATATCTAGAACGATAAAATGTTTATGTTATGTTTTGGAGGAACAGATCTTAAACTTCTTATAAACTTTTATTTAATATAATTCGATCTAGAATTGAGTATGGTGAATTTTTATTGCACGGATTGTTCAAACAAGATACTCTAAAGCTCAATAGAATGAAATATAAAGCATTAAATTTAGCTCTTGGACTTGGAAATTCAATTCCAACTAATATCATCTTAGTGAAAGCTAAAAAACCTGCCCTTGATCTTCGTCTAAAGTATCTACGTTTGAATTATTTAAAGCACATAACAAAAAAAATATATTAAAAATATATAACAATTCTTGTCACCTTTTAATGCCTATATTAGAGAACATCGAGGAAATAGATAATAATTCGAAAATAATTAACAAATTTATGGACTGTCAACTAATTAACTGCTTTAAAGAAGTCCAACGAATCTCCTATTTACTGGCGGCGAATATCAGATTGTTAGGTTTGTCCAGACATTATAATTCTCTTCTCCCTTAAACGGAAGTTGACCTCCACTCCAGCTTAATTCTCAAGAATTCTGATAATTCAAATACTAGTTTTATTACTCGTATATTTGATAACGTATTTAGAAACTCTTTGTTTATTTACAGATGGCTCTAAATCTCAGAATGCTAATTTCTCAGGCTTTTCAGTCATATCTTTTGATGGCAGTATTTCAAAGCAATTCAAATCATCTGAATTTTTGGCTATTCTTTCAGTGGAAGATCTTATAATTTTGAAAGCCTTAGAAATTATTTAAGAATCTGGCTCTCTCTACAGTGTCATTTTTTCAAATTCTAGATCAGTTCTATCCACTTTAATCAACACACATATTCATGGAAGAAAATCATATTGGCCTATCCTTATTAAGGATAAAATTCGACTATTGGACGCCGCCGGAATTAGGGTGGAATTAATCTAGATTCCGGCACATGAAGGAATCCGCGGAAACGAACTCGCGGATGCTAAAGCTAAAGAAGCGATTTGTTGTTAGAGATTCTCAGATTGGATTCTCTACGGAGGAATTAAAACTTCTATGAAAGGAGAAATTAGTTGCTTGGCTTGCTGAATGGTGCAACAACACCGTTAGGGAAAAAACTATAATGTATTTTAAGCATATTTACGAAGCCAAAAGAAAATCTTAATTCCATAAGACAAATCTCGGTAGGAAAGAGATGTCTCCTTATGTCATCTGCGTAGTAATCATTCGTTCCTCAGGGAAAATTTGTTTAGATTTAATATAGTCGAATTCCCTTTGTGCTTTACGTGTGAAATTCCTGAATCAGCTAATATTCTATGATAATGCTCCAGATTTAAAACAGAAAGGATTTTAGTTATTAATTCCCTTGTTAACTTGATTGAACTCATTCCTTGTCCCATCGAGGCCTTCTTTGCATTTCACGATGACATTTTTTCTATATTAGGTAATTTTTTTATTATGGTTAACATCATAATTTGTTTAAATAAATAGTATATATAAAATAATCGATATAATATCTGTTGGAAATCATACTAACAGATCTAGTAATATACTACTGGCGATATCTATGGATGCCACGGTTTTTATTGTTTTAGGAACGCCTCATAAATTCTTCTTCGTCGTTTGAATATAGATATATATGAGAGTTTTTCTTTTACGTTATAAGTTCTGAGTATTATTAATAAACAATATACAATTCTTTTTACGATTGTTGAAGACGTGTGTAAAGTTCTTGACTCTGCCCTTCACTACTGTCAGTATTCTAACAGGTTATGGACCCAACTCAGCTTGTAATAATAAGAGAGTGATACGCGTTGTTTTTTTGTTGATTAATATATCGGTAGAAAATGTTGTTGGATTTCAAGGCAAAAGTTTAGAGACTGGAAGGAGCTATGAACTGGACAAAATGGAAAAAAGAGGTAACTCTGTTACTTCGTCATAATAATAGAACAGTACGTAGCAAGTTTAAAAGCACATACAAAAAAAGATGATTTGGCTCGGCTCATTATTGTTAATAGTTTAAATGATGAGCATGTTGATATGACTTCGATGTGTGATACCGCCAAAGCAATATGGGATAAGTTGATATCCATTTATGAACAAAGCTCTGGTCAGAGGATTGATAGATTAATGAAATTATTTTTTACTAGTGAAAAGATGGTAGGTGAAACGATTGTTACACACGTTGGTCGTCTTCAACGAAATTTTAGGAAGCTAAATGACGAGTTAAAAAAATTAGGAAATTCTGAACTGCCTGAGATTTTATTGACTAGTAGCATTATGTCAACGCTTCCTTCTCAATATTTTGAGTTTAAAAGTGTCTGGGAGTCTGTTCCTGTGGAGACGCGAACAGTAAATTTACTGCTTGAAAGGTTGACTCATCGAGCAGAGGCTACCAATAAAAAACGGCGAGACGGAGGCACTGCTAGTTAAATCAGGAAACAAAAGGCAGACTGAGCTTAAAACAAAGGAAAACATTCAGAAAAAGGAAAGGAAGTGTTTTGTATGTCATGAAGCCGGATATCAGGCTAAACATTGTCCAGAGAAATTAAAGAAGAAAAAACAGATAGTCTAAGAAGAACTTAAAAACAGAAGGCAATGCTTTCGTAGCTATAGTAAATAAAAATGAATACAGAGCCTTTTATATCTCTATTGATAGTGTCATGAAGAAGGATGCCTGGCTGGTAGACTCGGGAGCTTCGACTCACATGATAAGCTACCAGAGGTACCTTGCGACGTATGAGACACTTCCCACACCAAAAGCAGTACAAGTAGGTAACTAAGATGTCATATTAACCTAAAAGGTGCAATGAATGTTGAAATGAAAATAAAAGGTAACTGGTATCGAAATCATCTCCTGGATGTCTGGTATGTATCAAAAATTGGACGAAATCTATTTTCAATTAGTCAGAATATTGATAGAGGATTCAGTTTCAAGGCTGACAGAAGAGGATGTATATTCATTAAGAATGGAAAGATTCGACTCGTTGGAAGAAGAACATCAAATCATCTATATGCTCTATAGATGTGAGTTTTGATTCCAGAGAAAGCTGTTGAAGGTCACGTAGCCTCAACCGAGAGCACATTGAAACTGTGGCACGAACGACTAGGTCATCAAGCAAAGAGTCATGTCAAAAGAATTCTACTGCAGAAAGGTATTAACTGTTGATGATGAGTTCTGTGAAGGATGTGTTCTAGGCAAGCATGCAAGGGTCAGTTTTAGGGACAGACTGGATCGATCAACATAGCCTGGTGAATTGATCCATGTTTGTGGGTCGATGCAGGAACAGTCTATAGGAGGATCCCGATACTTCGTATGTTTCAAAGATGATTTCTCAAAATATCGAAGAGTATTTTTCTTAAAGGAAAAGTCTAAAGTGGCTGGGTGTCTTTCAACGTTCCTGAATGAGACAAGTGTGATTGGATATGTTGTTAAGGAGCTGTTATGCGATGGAGGAAAGGAGTTTGACAATATAGAAGTCAAATTCTGGAGTCAAAAGGAATAAATTTTCGCAAATCCATGCTATATACTCCTGAACAAAATGGAGCGGCAGAACGGGAAAACAGGATCCTGGTCGAAAGTGGTCGCATTATGATACACACAAAAGGTTTACCAATCAAACGTTGGGCAGAAGCTGTTAACACAGCGGTATATGTTCTAAATCGTTCAGGACCAACTCCAGTGAAGCAAAAGAGTCCTATCGAGCTATGGAATAAAAAAGCTGTGAACTTTGATCACTTGAGAGTGTTTGGAACGGAGTGTTTCGTGCACTTTCCAAAACAAAAGCGTCAGAAATTTGATCAAAAAAGCAACAAAGGTTATTTTGTCGGATACTGTGGTGAGAAAGATGGATATAGAATCTGGTTACCCAAGATGAATAAAATAGAGTGTAGTCAAAATGTTATTTTTAAATCAGAAACCATAATTCAAAAAAGGCTGGAATTGGTTATAAACTCGAATACGGACACTGGAAGCAATAGGAACGACCAGATTGACAACATGGAAACAGTTAGTGAAGACAACACTGGTGATAAACGCCGAATACAAGAAGATAATAATGATGTCTACGAGGAAGCAATCGAGGAGAGCGATCATGAAGATGACTTAGGTTAGGTCTACTTATAACATTTTGTCGAAGTAAGCGTGAAATTCGAAAGCCAGATAAACTCTAACTAGTGGCTAAAGTACATGCATACGTGACGGAAGATCTGTATCCATAGTGTTATGACTCTGCAATAAAATCAGATGAGGCTCAAGAATGGAAGAAAGCAATGGATGATGAAATATCCTCGCTGGCTGAAAACAATATTTGGGAGCTGGTCAATCGATCGAAAGGAAAAAGGATCGTGCAGAATCGATGGATATTGCGAATAAAAACAACGGCTGATGGCACACGAGGCAGATTCGAGGCTCGATTAGTGGCAAAAGGCTACACACAAAAAGCAGGCATTGATTACGATGAGACCTTTAGTCCGGGAGCTAGATATGATACAGTAAGAGCTATACTAACAAGGAGAGGTCACAGCTGACTCTTCACCGATTTTGATCTCCTTTTTTGTGGTGAATCTTCATTGAATATAGTTAAGCCCTGTAAGAGCTTTTCATCCAATGCGCCTTGTAAGTAGTATTTTTTTATACATGAAATTTGAAGAAATTTGGAGAAATTTTAATGTAGGTTGTAAGAAAGAACACTTAAAATAAAGAAAGACACTTAAGATAAAAAAAGACACGTTATCGAACAGTGCCGTTGGCGCAGGAAGTAAGCGCGAGTACACTAATAGCGAGAATCCAGATTCAAAACCACCTACGCTGTTAACATCTTTTTCCTTTTTTTTTTAAATTATTTTATATGTACATGTAATATGCATTATTTACTACATAAAAATAAATATTTGACATATATTAGATAAACATAAATCTTCTTATATATTTGCCTACATAAAATTACTGTGAAATAAATTAAATATTATATTTTTACAGAGAAATGTTAATACTTTTATTTTTAAAGATTTTTATACATTTTCTAAAATTTTCTTGAATGTCATATTTATTTATTTTTTTTTATTCGCTGATGTCATATTCATTTTATTTATTCGCTGATATATTTATTTATTTCTTTATTCACTGATGTCATATTTATCATGTTTTTATTTTACTAGACGACTTTATTATGTTATAGTTTGTCCGATTGCGATAATTTAATTATACTTTAACTTGCGCTGAAGGTAGTAAAAAACCGGCCGAAACATACGCTCATTGTATTTTTATTTTTATCTATTTATAATTTTAATACTAATTAACATTAATTTCTTTGCGCCCGATAACTTGCACCTGGCTCTCATTGCCTGTCTGTTTGTTCATCTTTTATCTTGTGGAACTTTTATTACTTGTAATTCAATAATATTAGTTATTTAATTATAATATTATTATTATTATTATTGTTCAAGATGGAAACGTTTAATTTAATCGATAAATTTTAATTTAAACTGTAAATTCAACCGACAAATCTGAACGGTAAGAGCCGCAATCAAAACACGAGCGAGAATAAACATCGTCGCAATCAGCCGATCGGCGCGTGATCGCGTGATCAAAACAAAGAAAAAGTGTGACAAACACCTAGATTTTCGAACGTTCGGTGCCGAAAATATCCTATTACTAATTATTAATTTCTCCCAGAAACTTATACTCACTGATACGCACTATATATAACCTGTTGATGGCCAGAATTTGTGATCCACCCTTGATCACAAGAGGCCAATAAATTGAAAGAGAGAGAGAGAGAGCGAGCGGTATACCGTACACATTGTCCACCGCATAATCGCTGCTATCGAATCTGTCGACGTTGCGCTTTATATTCTCATATACGTCTTCACACTCGATGTGATATATGAGACTGTCGGTGTCGGTGTACATGACTTTACATTTCTCTCGATACATAGGTACCATGTAATCGTGGTGAAACTCGTACAAACATGTCTTGCATATGTCGAGTATACACATACCTACGTAGATTGGTTTATTAAATTTAACTTCGAGATTGCGCAGTTCAACGACGATCAGATTCTCCGAAAACACGCTTCTGCTATGAAAATTTGGTTTTGCGATCATCGCCTCTGCGCCATATCTTCCATCCCAATGAGTCACGAGCTTAATATTAACATGATTGCGCACATTTTCCATCGTTTTGCCAAATACCGCATTATTCATTAATTTATATAAATTTTTTTCAAAATCATTTTTCGCGAGTGTTCGGAATTGTGTATTGAGTTCGATATAACTGCGAAGCCATGGAGATTGCGAAAACTGTAATATTCGATGTATTTTTGTAACGCGAAGTCCGTGTCGCGTGCATTGCTGCAGATTGCGATAGTGTATTACGTAACGTTTTTTATCATATAAGGTTGCGAGCAGCTTATCCTGCCGCTTACCAGGTGGTTTGTCGCGTGTCGGACAAAACGGTAGGTCAGTGTGCGCATCGTGAACACGTTGCGGATATTCCAGATCGACTTCAAGGATGGAGCCTATAGGCGAATCGAGCGCGATCGATGATGTATCAAAATCGGATACGTCGTCGACCCATCGAAAATCTGCATAGGGCAAGGGTTGACACATTGCCCATCCGTACAAATTATTTACATCAAAGTACGTGAGATACGATAAAGGTTTCGATGGATCGTACGACTGCATATACTTGTTATTAGCATGTGCGTATCTGTTGGAACATTGACTCAAACCACCGCGTATTCCGCGTTCAATGAATAAAACCATGTCGATATCCGTAAGCAATTCGAATGTAATATTCGTATGCTTCAACATGGCATCCCACGTGTATCCGGGAAGAGTATAGTAATACGCGAGGTCGAGCACATAACTTTTAATACAACTTTCGCGGAAATTTTCAAAAATATCTGCTAATAACAAGACATCAATTTTGAGATACAAGTCGCTATATTCACCCAGCGTTCGAATGGAGAACCGCTTCCAGACGTTCTCGGCGTGCGCGTAATCGCTCTCGGATACTGTGTCGCCGGTCAAGGAACTGTAAAATGAGTCGCGCGGTGGTAAGCACGTATCTTGCAACCTGTCGACACAGTCAATATATTCGTACGGAAAGACGCCCTTCCATGTTAATAAATTAAAATTGTCATTCGCTAAATTTTGAAATTCAGATTTTAAAATTTTGAGCTTATCTTTACTCAAGAATGATGCTAATTTATCGAGACTGGCTGTAAGAAATTTATATGAATCGATAAAACGCAATTTAATATGATTTTGTGATTGCTCTCCGCCAAGTTTAACATTTTTCGTAAACGATATATATTTATCTTTTGTTATCGGAAGTAAATCGATTCTCCCTTCGAACGCTGTAGCTATTTCCATGATAATGAAATGCGCGTCGTAACCGGATAAATTATGAAAAACTATTGGAATGCAAAAAGAATCTTTATAATTTAAATTGCAATTTGAATGCGCGAGACCTCTGTATCGCCCGGTCAGATGGCAATGATCGCGTACGC
>NW_021853626.1:115371-118516 GCF_003651465.1 Formica exsecta | reverse complement strand
GAAAATATCCTATTATGGAAATCGGTCGACCGCGACTCTGTTCCGTCGTTATTCAGTCTGCCCCTGATGACGATTCGAGCTGGTCGATAGCAATCGATCATAATTTCTCGTATCATAATTTCTCGTATGATATTATCTCGTGTCGTATTCTCGCTCGTGTTGTGTCGCGGTACTCATAGACCATTCGCGCTGCTGTTGTTACTTTCGCTCGTGTCGTATGCGCTTTCGTCATTCTCGTTGTAAATTCTCAACCGACATTCTAGTATACGATCGAGCATCGAACTCAGTGCGAAAGACGCCTCATTGTCTGTATTACTACCTGCTCTATACTTATTGAGTTTGTGATTGTTAAGAGTGTGGAGTCCGAGAGTCGACGCGCGTTAACCGTTCCGCGAATGTCCTCTGCCTCGCGCCAAGCAACATCCGGCGTCCGCGTGCAAGTTCCGTTCTCGCGAGAGCCTCTAGCAAGAAGCTCTGCAAAGATTTCCGAAACGCGTCGAAGGCAGTCATTAACAGGACATTTTGAAGATTTCCGTCGGAGTCGCGGAATACATGCCGTCGCTCGCTCCTATTATTCAAAATTAAACGAATATTGAAAACAATCTGCAATCGAGTATTTTCTGAACATCTCCTTATCCTCCAGCGGATCTACGGATTCGCGTTACACACCGCTTCTCGCTCATCTCTGAGCGTTTCTCATCAGTTTCGGGCGATCTCGTCAAGGTCGGCTCCCGAACAGCTTGTTTTTGAGACTCTTTTGATATATTATCAAATATATCAAGATTGAAAACTTTGTCAATCGTCTCTTGATTTTCATAGTTTTCATTGGAGAGTCTTTCAATTTCACCAGCTCTTCGTCGATTAAACATTTGAACGAGAATAAGACTGCCTTCTGATAATTTTCTCCATGCATTAAGATCAAATTCTTTCTGAAGAATTTCCATCGCTTCTTCACATAAATTTTTTGTATAGTTATACAATTTTTGGATGTCTGATTTTGAAGGAAGGATAATTTGTTTTTCTCGCCGTTTATTTGTCTGATCCTCTATAACTTTTTTATTAATTGTCACTGGGTAATCATTTTCAAATAACACCATAAAATCATCAACAGCCTTTTTCCATCAAAATCTTCTCGCTTAATATATTCAGCAGCTTGTATACGAGCACACTTCTTCAGCATTGTCCCTAGAGTAGTTGCGTTATAAGATGTTTGAAAAATCTGTGATACTGAATCATAATTTGCACATATTTTTACAGCCTTTATAACGTCATCGTAATATCGAGGATGGAAAATGGATGCGAAATCAGTTACTTTCTTGTTAATTTCTTTGATTGTTAATTTGAATTTACTAAGAAGCCGTAGATAATTCCTGATCATATCATACTGATGAGGAAGTGTGTAAATGTTGCATAATTTATTCCCGAATAAAATCAGAAGTTCATCGTATTTAATTGACCTTGAAACATCGTCATCTTGGAATGATGGGAAAATTTTTCGACGCATCACATTGTCAGCACGACAATGTATATATCCCATTAACTGTTTTCCTTTCACAAGTTGATCCTTTTGACCTTTCTCATAAATTGGGTTACATTTTTTGTATGCAGTCTTAAAGTCTTTTTAGAAAAAAATCCTTTGCGATGACTGCAACAAACATAGCTTTCGGCGGTATTATTATATTTCGCTTGAGGACGTCGACAAGCTATGAGAACTCCCGTATTTAAATCGGCATCAGTGTTATGAAGAAAATTCCCATATTTTGCAAAACTTCATATGAATCTAACAATTAATAATTAGAATTTAGCATCAAGCAAATATGTGTAAAATATATTGATATTATAATAATAAATATAACCAAATTTTTAAAGTAAATAGTTGTCTGTCCCCAAACTATACTCTTCATAAAACTTATCTAATAGGTTATATTTAGATATTATTAAAATTAACTTACCATCAGTGTTTAATAAATAACCTTGGTATGATGATCCTTTTGTTTTAATCAAACAAGTTTCTCCTTGAACGATTTTCACTTTCTTTGAAAGAGTTATGAGGTATTCCTGATTATCAAATTTTACTAACGAATACATGACTGAAAGAATTGCTTAGCTAATATATATCCTCATAAAAATCCTGACTAAAAGTCTAAGTAGGGAAGAATACAATATCTTTATTTGGACGGCAAAACAATTATTATAGCAATGACAACTATCGACTCATCTTCAGCCTGGGAGAGCATGCTGGCACAGACGGGACAATGCGGTGATGCCAAAACTGAGACGCAAGCAACATGCGCACAAGCGAAAACCGCGTACATGTGAGCTCAGCGCTTCGAATAGCAAAAGAGAACAGATATATTCTGTCTCCTTTCTACCGAGCCGGCAACGGGCGATGTTCTCTTCTCGATACGCGTGATAGCGTTAAATGTTTTTTTACAATTTTTTTGTGTTACATATTAAATGTTTTTTTACAACCTTCTTACATTATGTATTACATGATTTTTACAATCTTTTTGCATTATGTATCAAATAGTTTCTATAATCTTTCGGTATTGTATATTTATAGCAAAGTTATAAAAAAAAATACATTGATATGTTAAAATAATACTGTTTTAATTAATATATTTATTTTTTATTTAAAGTATATAAAAATATTGGGATAAAATATATATTTTCATTATTTCAATAACTATTTTATTAACAAAAATTATTTAATTGATTCTAATAATATACATTTTTTATTTTATATAATATACAGGGTGTAACAGAGCGCCCGTATCAGCAGTTTTTTGAGGAAACAACGCATTTTCGTGAAAAATGTTTCATGCAAAAGTTGTACAGCTCCAAGTGGCGCATTATATAATAATATTAGTATTACCTTGAATAGCACCGTCAAGGTCACATAAAAATCACTTTGAATTTTTTTAATGGAACCCCCTATTTTTCATTACATATTCTTGTAGCTTACCTCGAAAGCTTTCCAAAACGCCATAATAAAGTATTTTTTTATTAAGTACTTTTTGAGTTATTTTATATTTTAATCTGACACATTTTGATATAAAAAATAAAATATTTCGCAAAATATTCAGTTTTCGATAATCTTACCGTAATACTTTTATGTACAGAATAATGAGACAAATCAATTAGT
>NW_021853626.1:77468-113446 GCF_003651465.1 Formica exsecta | reverse complement strand
TTAGAACAGCGAAACTCTGTAAAAAGGAAAAGAAGATTGTAAGGATACGAATTTGCGTGACACCCGGTATGTAGAAACATAGCGCGCGAAGCGGCGCGACAAGCGGTGCGAACAACGACGCGCAACCGAAGTGCGCATGCCAGTGTAGCCAGATTATCCACGCTAGCAACACGCAACCGTAGTGGAGGGGATACGCACACAAGCGAAAACCGTGTACATGTAATGCGCAGAACGCTCTGCGTATAACGTAGTAACGCGGAGACGAAGACGATCGGTAGTGCCGTGTTAAAACAAATAAATATTCGCGATTGAAATAAAATAAAGTAATGACGGACAAATACAAGGTCGGAACGGTAAAGGGGAAAGCGTATTTAGTTCGTAAACCTGAAAAGGCATAGCCTAATAATTAAATAGAAACCTCCGGTTTAGCTGTGAGTAAAAAGTTAATTCCCGTGCGTGAGCGGAAGCGAGTACGAAAGGTAGGAACGCGAATTTAGTTCGTGAAGCCGAATAGGAATAGCCTACAGTTAAATCTCCGGTATAGCCGCGAGTAAGTAAAAGTAGTTATTTTCTGTGCGTAAGCGAAAGCGAGTACGGAAGGAAAAATTGCGAAACGCGAAATAACAAAGTTTAAAAGGGTAAATTCCCGTGCGTGAGCGGAAGCGAGTACGAAAGGTAGGAACGCGAATTTAGTTCGTGAAGCCGAATAGGAATAGCCTACAGTTAAATCTCCGGTATAGCCGCGAGTAAGTAAAAGTAGTTATTTTCTGTGCGTAAGCGAAAGCGAGTACGGAAGGAAAAATTGCGAAACGCGAAATAACAAAGTTTAAAAGGGTAAATTCCCGTGCGTGAGCGGAAGCGAGTACGAAAGGTAGGAACGCGAATTTAGTTCGTGAAGCCGAATAGGAATAGCCTACAGTTAAATCTCCGGTATAGCCGCGAGTAAGTAAAAGTAGTTATTTTCTGTGCGTAAGCGAAAGCGAGTACGGAAGGAAAAATTGCGAAACGCGAAATAACAAAGTTTAAAAGGGTAAATTCCCGTGCGTGAGCGGAAGCGAGTACGAAAGGTAGGAACGCGAATTTAGTTCGTGAAGCCGAATAGGAATAGCCTACAGTTAAATCTCCGGTATAGCCGCGAGTAAGTAAAAGTAGTTATTTTCTGTGCGTAAGCGAAAGCGAGTACGGAAGGAAAAATTGCGAAACGCGAAATAACAAAGTTTAAAAGGGTAAATTCCCGTGCGTGAGCGGAAGCGAGTACGGATGATAGTATCGCGAAACGCAAAGTAAAAGACAAAATGTCTGTAAAAGTAAATATCCGTGCGCGAGCGGAAGCCAGTACGGAAGAAAAGTACGCAAATAGCGTCGAGTTCAAAAAATTACCGGCTAGGACCCGTGAGAACTTAAATACGTGTTCGTTTATTAGTTCGAACGCAAACAAAGTAGCAAATATAGTTCGTGAATCCGAACAGGCAGTGCCTAATAGTAAAAAATCTCCGGTTAATCCGCGAGAACTAAATAATATCCGTGCGCGAGCGAAAGCAAGTACGAAGTTAAGCCTAGCAAAACAGGTTTTGATAAAGGTACAGCTTAAAAGGCAGAACGTGGAACTGCGTAGATACATCGAAAGAATTAGAAATAGAGAAATCGCAGGGAATTGCGAGCAGGAGAAATAAACGTCTCGGGAGAATATACGAAGAAACCATTCAAAATGTAGCGCAAGATTTGTACAAACCCGGAAATTTAGAAATAGATTCCGTACAAACAGACGTGAAATCGAGTAATATTAAAGAGTTGTTGTATGAACGGGAGAGCGAAATAATAAATCCTGTAAAAGGAAACGCGGAAATAGATAATTCCGCAAATCAGCAGGCAATAGCGTGCGAATTATATTTTAGAGGAGTCGTAAAAAATGATTTCGAGCAACCGTGCATGCTAAAGAAAAAAAATTTAGTTTTCTGCATGTTATATAACTGTTATAAATGTAAAAACGATATTCCGGGCTACGTAGATTTATTCGTTGACAAAATAAATGCGACGAAAGTAACCGTCGTCGTAGAAAACACGCAATCGAGCGATACGACGCCTGACAAAGGGATATCATGTGTCACAAGGGACACCGTTAGTGCGCAAGAGGCTCAGGAGATAACGGCGGGCGACGTAGCAGCTGAGCAAGACAGCGCGAGAGAGCGAGCGAGACGGACAATGGCGGCGAGCGCGAGTGGCGCGTCGACATCGTATGACGCAACGCGATCAGATTAACGCAGCGGCGAGCGCGAGCGTCGTACACAATGAAGATGGATCGGATTACAAATGCGACACTGCCAGTCCGAATAAATACGCATCGCATATATTTAATCGTAATATCGGTAAATTTAAAGAAACTAATACACCGATTAAATACGAACTACCGAATAATAATTATAACGAGATTATAACAAAGGAAATAATACAACGTTTATAAAACTACGGTCGTAGATTTCTTGTCTCGAGAACAGGTAGCGGAAATCGGAAGTAGGGATAAACCGGAAACACTAATAGACGGTTTAAAGAGTTCGCATACGCAATTAAAAGCGTCAGACGACGCTATAGAAAATTCAGAAATCGCGTTAATTCGTACAACGGGAATTAACCGCGATATTAACAAGGTGTCGGGCGAACACAAAAACATGTTGAGTTTTCACTCAACACCGTATGTGTCTGTCACGTTTGGGAATTTGAAAATAAAAATCCTGATAGATACGGGCTCTCAAATCTCAGTAATAACGGAAGACATGCGACAGGCTGATGAGCGGGGGGCGGAGGGGCTTATGCGTGTGGAACCGATTAAACAATTTCTATTGATGGAAGCGTTCTCAGATCGCGGCCAAATTGTCGCGAACATATTACAATTAAGCTTTTCCATATACAGGACCGTTTACACGCATGATTTTCTCCTTGTTCAAAAAAGTCTGTTACACGGACTCATACTAGGTATAGATTTTCTTGCCAAATATGAAGCTAAAATAAAATGCGGAAGGAATTTTAGGATTAAATTCCCCGAAGCTTTTCCGAAAGCAGGAACAATAACTAACGCCGATATAAAGCGTCTAAACTATAAAACTAACGCCGATATAAAGCGTCAAAACTATAAAACACACACCGATAAAGGGTGTCTAAACCTTAAATCAAACGCAATAATAAAGTGCGTAAGAAAATTCTTCTCGAGAAAAAAGCAACCGAGAACCTTTTGCAAATCCGATAGATTGAAAAAATTACCATCGGATATTAAAAATAAATTCGTTAACCGGGATGGAGAAATTTTGCAACGAGCGCAGGTTTTCTCTATCAGGAAGCCACTGTCGATACAAACGCAGTCTGACGGGAACGAGGAGGAGAATCTCGATAAGACGCTGAAACTTTATACAGCGCGAGACACTGCCGACGGCAAATGCAGCGGTCATCCGACGGCTAGCAACAGCAAATGCAGCGGTCATTCGACGGCTAGCGACAGCAAATGCAGCGGTCATCCGACGGCTGGCGATGACCAATGTAGCGGTCATCCGACGTCAAGTGACAGCAGACGCTACAGTCATCCGAGGACAGCGAATGCAACGGACATCCGACGGCGAGTGACAGCAAGACGATACAACGAAAACCTTCAATCAGTGAGAAGGGCATGCGTCATGTTACAAGACTAACCAATCTGGTGACTGGAAAAACCAGCGTGCCATATTTTCCTGGACTCGCAGAAGGCACAATAATAAAAATTCCTTTTGACAAGAGAGGCGAATTTAACGTCATCACCACAGCGGCGGTGAAGCAAATTGAATCGAGCAAGGAATCGAACGAGTAGTAGACTCGAAATCCATCCCAGCATACCTGAAAAGAAAGAAAAAAATAAGATTCAAAGCTGTCAAAATAAGGGTGGAGATCTTCAAGAATATTGTCGATATCGAGGCGATGATTCTGGATGCTGAGGAACCAGGCATCCTTCTAGGACGACTGGCATGCCGAGAAATGGGCGGCAAGCTGAAAGAAGAAGAAAACTTTTTTCCACTGTCGAGATGGAACAAACACCTGTCTCTCCATACCGTAGGAAAACAAGAAGAGGAAACCAGTTCCGCACAACTCACAACCGAGAGGGAAGAGCAGCAAAGTGCCCACAGTGCGCGTGAAAGAACGTTAAAACCCGAAATTATTGTTATCGGGAAAAGTGCGATAGAAACTAGTGAGCGGAAAATCGTAAAAAACGCGGTGAAAGCCAAATGCGAGAATTGGCTATCGGGTTGTGAAAAACCGAAAGGTGCTGTGCCAAAAAGACACCAAAGTAAAATCGCTAGCGAATAGCGAGCGAAAGGACGCAAACGCGTAAAAGCGTCCGAAAGTGCGATAGAAATAAGAACATTATAGAAACTCAAAGTAGGGACACTAAGCAAGTGATAGATATAAGTAGCGATGAATCGCAAGTGTCTACTTGTGCGCGAGTGAACGCGGGAGCGCGTGGATCGCGTAAAAAGGACACGAAAACGGTTTTGTAAAAAGCAGTCAATTTATTTTTAGCAATAAATAATTCACAAGATTCAGTTCGATAAGATTTAAGCTAATCTTAACCGTGTCTGGCTCCGGCGAGCGACCGGGAGCGCAACGATAATTCTCCACGAGCGACGGATCGATCTCGGCGCAAATATTCGCAAGCGAAGAATATTTCGCGACGGAGAGGCCACGAAGTTGATATTCACGAGCGATGAATATCCTCGAAAACTAGCGAATTCGCGTACCACGAGCGATGGTCTAAAGACAAAGCGAGCTACTTTAACTTTTGCGAACGTTTTCGAAACGGAGAAAATCACACACTGTCACGTCAAAGATATCGGATCGAGTGCGTCCGGCGGTTCCCCGAGAGAGCTTTTATACAACCGTTCCTTTTCTGATTCTAGAACATTCGATATGTTTTCGCAAAAGATCGAGCCGGTAGTTGTTTTCGATGCTTGTTAAAATTTGAACGTTGTTATTGCCGCTTATTTGTAAATTAGGCTCTCTCGGGTGACCGCTGTTTGGCCCGCATCGAACGGCACGAGCGATGCCGCGAGCCTGGCGCGATTCGCGTAGCGCCGCTGTTAGAGCGCGCTCCTATTTGTCGCGCGCCGTGCGACGCGCGAGATGGCTGCTGACGCGCCAAATTTCGAGCGCGATTAATCCGCGTTTTATTGTAGCGATCGTTATCGCGGCTAATTGCTATTGGTTAATTATACTGCGTTCGGTTTCGAACAGATTGCGATAATTTAATTATATTTTTAACTTGCGCTGAAGATAGTACAAAAACGGGCCGAAACATACGCTCATTGTATTTTTATTTTTATCTATTTATAATTTTAATACTAATTAACATTAATATCTTTGCGCCCGATAACCTGCGCCTGGCTTTCATTGCTTGTCTTTTTGTTCGTCTTTTATCTTGTGGAGCTTTTATTACTTGTAATTTAATAATATTAGTTATTTATTATTATTATTATTATTGCATTATTCAAAAAATTTTAGAAAATGTATAAAAATCTTTAAAAATAAAAGTATTAACATTTATCTGTAAAATATTTCATTTATTTCATAGTAATTTTATGTAGGCAAATATATAAGAAGATTTATGTCTATCTAATATATGCCAAATATTTATTTCTATGTAGTAAATAATGCATATTACATGTACATATCAAATAATCAAAAAAAAAAAGGGAAAAAATGTTAACAGCGTAGGTGGTTTCGAACCTGGGTTCTCGCTTTCCGCACAACTCACAACCGAGAGGGAAGAGCAGCAAAGTGCCCACAGTGCGCGTGAAAGAACGTTAAAACCCGAAATTATTGTTATCGGGAAAAGTGCGATAGAAACTAGTGAGCGGAAAATCGTAAAAAACGCGGTGAAAGCCAAATGCGAGAATTGGCTATCGGGTTGTGAAAAACCGAAAGGTGCTGTGCCAAAAAGACACCAAAGTAAAATCGCTAGCGAATAGCGAGCGAAAGGACGCAAACGCGTAAAAGCGTCCGAAAGTGCGATAGAAATAAGAACATTATAGAAACTCAAAGTAGGGACACTAAGCAAGTGATAGATATAAGTAGCGATGAATCGCAAGTGTCTACTTGTGCGCGAGTGAACGCGGGAGCGCGTGGATCGCGTAAAAAGGACACGAAAACGGTTTTGTAAAAAGCAGTCAATTTATTTTTAGCAATAAATAATTCACAAGATTCAGTTCGATAAGATTTAAGCTAATCTTAACCGTGTCTGGCTCCGGCGAGCGACCGGGAGCGCAACGATAATTCTCCACGAGCGACGGATCGATCTCGGCGCAAATATTCGCAAGCGAAGAATATTTCGCGACGGAGAGGCCACGAAGTTGATATTCACGAGCGATGAATATCCTCGAAAACTAGCGAATTCGCGTACCACGAGCGATGGTCTAAAGACAAAGCGAGCTACTTTAACTTTTGCGAACGTTTTCGAAACGGAGAAAATCACACACTGTCACGTCAAAGATATCGGATCGAGTGCGTCCGGCGGTTCCCCGAGAGAGCTTTTATACAACCGTTCCTTTTCTGATTCTAGAACATTCGATATGTTTTCGCAAAAGATCGAGCCGGTAGTTGTTTTCGATGCTTGTTAAAATTTGAACGTTGTTATTGCCGCTTATTTGTAAATTAGGCTCTCTCGGGTGACCGCTGTTTGGCCCGCATCGAACGGCACGAGCGATGCCGCGAGCCTGGCGCGATTCGCGTAGCGCCGCTGTTAGAGCGCGCTCCTATTTGTCGCGCGCCGTGCGACGCGCGAGATGGCTGCTGACGCGCCAAATTTCGAGCGCGATTAATCCGCGTTTTATTGTAGCGATCGTTATCGCGGCTAATTGCTATTGGTTAATTATACTGCGTTCGGTTTCGAACAGATTGCGATAATTTAATTATATTTTTAACTTGCGCTGAAGATAGTACAAAAACGGGCCGAAACATACGCTCATTGTATTTTTATTTTTATCTATTTATAATTTTAATACTAATTAACATTAATATCTTTGCGCCCGATAACCTGCGCCTGGCTTTCATTGCTTGTCTTTTTGTTCGTCTTTTATCTTGTGGAGCTTTTATTACTTGTAATTTAATAATATTAGTTATTTATTATTATTATTATTATTGCATTATTCAAAAAATTTTAGAAAATGTATAAAAATCTTTAAAAATAAAAGTATTAACATTTATCTGTAAAATATTTCATTTATTTCATAGTAATTTTATGTAGGCAAATATATAAGAAGATTTATGTCTATCTAATATATGCCAAATATTTATTTCTATGTAGTAAATAATGCATATTACATGTACATATCAAATAATCAAAAAAAAAAGGGAAAAAATGTTAACAGCGTAGGTGGTTTCTAACCTGGGTTCTCGCTGTTAGTGTACTCGCGCTTACTCCCTGCGCCAATGGCACTGTTCGATAAAGTGTCTTTCTTTATGTCTTACAACCTACATTAAAATTTCTCCAAATTTCAAGTATAAAAAAATACTACTTACAAGGCGCATTGGATGAAAAGCTCTTACAGAGCTTAACTATATTCAATGAAGATTCACCACAAAAAAAGGAGATCAAAATCGGTGAAGTCAGCTGCGACCTCTCCTTGTAAGTGTTTCTGCGGCTGAGAATTTGAAGTTACTTCAGTCCGATGTAAAGACCGCGTTCCTAAACAGTAAACTCAAGGAGGAAGTTTATATGCAGCAGCCAGAAGGGTATAATAATGGAACGGGTCGAGTGTGCAAATTAAAGCGCAGCCTTTATGGATTAAAGCAGGCACCTCGCTGTTGGAACCATCGATTCACGGAAGTCATTAAAAAACAAGAAATGAAAAGGAGCTCAGCGGATCCATGTTTTTTTACCCAAAAGAGAAACGGCAAGAAATTGATTATTGTCATCTATGTAGATGATGGACTGGTAACTGGGTCAGACAAAACAGAAATTGATCTCTACATAAGTGAGTTAAAAAAGGAATTCAAAGTCACAATTGGATTCTTTGATAGTTTTTTGGTAATACAAATTAAACAACTAGAGGACGAATCCATTTTTATAACTCAACGCTTATATTCTGAGAAGATTTTAGAAAAATTCGGTATGGCACAGTCGAAACCAACGCCAATTGAAGGTCAATTCAGATTCAGAGGAAGCTTTAGAGGATCAAGTACCATATCGGCAAGCAATTGGTAGTTTGATGTATCTCATGGCCGCAACACGTCCGGACTTGGCATATGCTCTTAGCATAGTTTCAACAAAGTTGGATTCTCGAACTCAGACTGACTGCATCGCGATGAAACGTGTTTATAGATATCTGAAAGGCACTACTAATTATGGTTTGTTGTTTCAAAAAAACTATAAAGAAAAAGAATTACAAGTATTTAGCGACTCAGACTTTGCAGGAGATCCTATTACTAGACGTTCGAGGACTGGAATTGTCAGCCTCCATTTAGGAGCAGCTATATCATGGTTAAGTCAAAGACAGCGTTGCGTTATGTTATCTTCAGCCGAAGCAGAGTATGTTGCTGCCAATGAAGGAACCAAGGAACTGGTTTGGTTGAGATATCTGTTAAATAAGGTTACAAAAATCAGTTATACTCCTACTCTTTTGGTTGATAATGTTAGAGCAATCAAGTTGGCAAAAAATCCCGAGTTCCACAAGCGGACGAAGCATGTGGAAATAAAGTATCACTTCGTTAGAGAAAAATATCAGGAAGATACAGTCCGCATTGAGCATGCAAATACGGAGGACATAATAGCTGATATAATGACCAAGCCCTTGGAACGTCAAAAGTTTGAAAAGTTTCGACATAAGCTTGGTCTAGTGGACGAAACAAGCATCAGTTATTCTGAAAGGAAGTGTTGGAAATCATAGTAACATACTGCTGGCGACACCTATAGATGCCACGGTTTTTATTGTTTTAGGAACGCCTCATAAATTCTTCTTCGTCATTTGAATATAGATATATATAAGAGTTTTTCTTTTACGTTACAAGTTCTGAGTATTGTTAATAAACAATATATATTCTTTTCGATTGTTGAAGACATGTGTAACGTTCTTGACTCTGTCCTTCACTTCTGTCAGTATTCTAACAATATCTTTAAAGATATTTAATTTTGCACTAACAATAGAGGTTTACATAAATACGTAAGTAATTACAATGTTATATCAAGATTTATATTCGTTATATTAAATTTTAAATTCAAAATTCAAAAAAGTTTGTTGAGATATCGTAAAATGTATGTTTCCAGTCAGAAGAGATCTGTTCTAACAGATATTATCAAGTGCTTGCTACAAATTATTGTCAGCAAAAAGGCTGCAAGTTTGGTACCAGAGTTGTTATTACCGATTAAGCTGGCAGATTGCCGGCAAGAACCAAGCAAAGCTTGCTAACATAACTAGACAGCAAATTGGCGGTAGAAACCGAGCAAAGCTTGCTGACATGACTGATATCAGATTGTCGGCAAAAACTGAGCAATATCTGGAGTGCGCAATCTGATAGCAAATTGACAGCAAAAACCGAACAGAATCTGGAGTTTATTACAAAGTAATAAATGCAAATAAATTGTAGAGTGTGAAAAGGAGAACGACAGAAAATTAAATTTTTGAGAGTTTGTCTAAAACTGTTAAATATGCCTCTGGGAGACATTCGGTGTCTGTTTGTAGATTTAAACTATCTTTCTGTCGCTTAATGTGTAATACTTTGGAAATCAATCGCTTATGTAAATGTGGTTCATTATCAAGTATTTCTATTTTGTCCCACTTAAAGTCATGATTAAGAGTAATTCTGTGATCGGTTATAACAGAGTGATTTGTCGTATTTCGTATTATAAAATAGTTCAGTCGCTTATCGCTATGCGGCGCGTTATTCATTATCTATACCCGTATTCAAATTCTTGTCATGAGTGTATATAAAGCCTGTAAAATGCTAATAATATTATAATATATATATTTCTACCAGTTCAATTTTTGACACAATTCTTATACGGGAAATTCAGGTATTGAACTGATTTTTGGCAAATCGGACAGATAATTGTTCGATTTTCACTTATTCGAACAATTTCTGTCCAAAAAGATCTTTAATTTTATATATTAAATTATTTAAATTTACCTATATGTTTTAATGCTATGCGTAAACTCGTTACGAGCACACCATGTCTACTTGCATCATAACCATTAAGGTGCATTTTCACGAGCCGCTGAAACCAATCGTTTGAACGAAAAAAAGGATCACGTGACGACTTTTGTCGCTAAATTACTACAGCGGTAATTTTTGTATATGAAAAAAGATAGAAGCAACAAAGTTAAAAATTTAGAGACAGATTTCGCGTTTTTTGTGTTTTATTAGCATTTTTAATATTAACATGTTGTAAACAGTTATGGTATGGGTTCCAGAAAAAAATAAATACTGGGTTACTTTATTTAGTCCCATATTTATCGATACATGCGCGTACATTTCGTTACCGGCTGTTGCGACATCTTTGTTTTAAGTATGAACATAGCCAAGTATAGATATAGAGAGGTTATGTTTAAGAATAAATAACTAATTACATGAACTAAGTTGTACTCGTTTTTCCCATACCTGCGTATAATCGAACAGGTTATGGGCCCAGTTCGGAAAAGAACATAAAAGTATTTCGGTAAGATTATCGAAAACTAAATATTTTACGAGATATTTTAATTTTTATATCAAAATATGTCAGATTAAAATATAAAATAACTCAAAAAGTACTTAATGAGAAAATAGTTTATTATAATGTTTTGAAAAGCTCTCGAGATAAGCTACAAGAATATGCAATAAAAAGTAGGCAGCTCCATTTAAAAAATTGTAGGTGACCTTCACGTGACCTTCAAGCAACTATTCAAGGTCGAATTAATGACACCACCTTATGTCTCCCTCGAAACCATACAACTTTTGTCTGAAACATTTTTTTCTAAAATGCATTGTTTACGAGATATTTGACCGTTTCCAGACTTTTCTAACACCCCTTATAAGTAAAGAATTCAGTGATTATTTAGAAAGTCAAGGTATTAGGAGGCAATTATCAGTCGAATACACATCACAACAAAATGGAGTCGCAGAACGTGCGAATAGAACAATCGTCGAAATGGCGCGTGCAATGTTAATTAAGTCAAATGTACCGAAAGGTTTATGGGCTAAAGCCATTAATACGGTAGTATTTTTACGAAATAGATGCCCTGCAAAGGCAAATAAGGGTATAACTCCGTACGAACTGTGGTCAAATCACAAACCAAATGTCAAATTTTTAAAAATTTTTGGTTCCTACGCTACGGTTCTTAAAGAAAGGGCCAGGTATTTCAAAATTTGATCCAAAAGGGGAAAAAGCAATTTTAGTTGGTTATTCTAATGAATCTAAGGCTTACAGACTATGGATCCCCAGTACCACAAAAATAATTAAAAGTCGAGATGTTCGTTTTATTGAAGATGTAAATGATAATAAAATAGAATCTATAGATGTAGATTTATTACCTAACATAAACATTAGAGACAAGCCAGAAATGTTAGAAATTGTAGAGGATATAGAATCCGTAGTTAAAAAAGAAAAAACGAAGTCAGAAAATTTAGAAGAAATTTTAGATTCTAGTATAGACGAAGATACTAGTGATACGTTAAATACAGAAGTGTCAATCTCCGAAAATAGTAAAAAAAACTCAAGGAAGACCTAAAATTATTAGGACTAGTAAGTCAGGACGTCCTAAAAAACAATATCATAGAGCAAACGTTGCAATAAATGTTTTAAATAACGATCCAAAAACGATAGAGGATGTATTAGAAAGATCTGATAAAGAGAGATGGCTAGATACCATAAAAGACGAATGTAATTCACTATTAGAATGTAACATGGGACTTGGTTAATAGATCATCAGATATGAGAGTAATTTCTTCGAAATGGGTTTTCCATATAAAAAGATTTCAAAATGGCGAAATAGATAGATACAAAGCTAGGTTAGTTGCACGCGGATGTGAGCAAAAATATGGCGTTGATTATGTAGAAGTTTACGCTCCTGTTGCTTGAATACAAACGATAAGAACACTCTTAGCAATAAGTGTGGAAATGGGTTATCATATACATCAAATGGATGTAACTACAGCATATATACAAGGCGATTTATCAGAAACGGTATATATGGAGCAACCCCCAATGTTCGAGCATAATAAAAATAAAGTATATCGTCTACCTCGTCCCATCTATGGCTTAAAACAGTCGGGCCGTGCCTGGCAACATAAACTTAGTGAAAAATTAAAAGAAATTGGGCTCAATGCATCTAAGGTAGAAGCTTATGTTTATACAGGCAATATTAATGGCCATAATGTAATAATAGTTGTTTACGTGGACGATTTACTTTTAGCCTCAAAATCAATAGAAATTTTGTGTAAGGTTAAGTTAGAATTAAATAAATTTTTTTAAATGGAAGATTTAGGACCGGTAAGCGAAATATTGGGAATACAAATTGAAGGAGATGGAGATACAGGATCAATAAAAATATCACGAAAGAAATATATGAATGAATAAATTATCGAACAATTTGGAATGAGCTCATGTAAACCTGTGTCTACTCCTTTAGCTTTAGGTATTAAGTTATCAAAAGAAATGGAGGCAAAAACTTCTGATGAAAAAAAAGAGATGGAAGATAAACCATACAAAGAATTAATAGGCAGCCTCATTTACTTAGCAAATACGACAAGACCTGACATTTCGTTTACAGTAAGATTTTTAAGTAGATACGATTTAAATCCTGGATTACAACATTGGAAGTGCGCAAAACATGTCATTCGCTATTTGAAACAAACTGCTGATTATAAAATATTGTATCAAAAAACAGAGAAACCGTTATATGCATATACAGATGCAGATTGAGCCGGTGATCTAGATGATCGCAAATCTTGTTCAGGAAATATACATATATTAGCTAGAGGACCAATAAGTTGGTGTTCTAAAAAACAGACATCAGTTGCGCTTTCAACAATGGAAGCCAAATATGTGGCTCTCTCCAAAGCGACGAAAGAAACTATACATTTGCGTAGATTAATTAAAGAAATGTATGGCAATCAGTATGTATATGAACCAACGGATATATTATGCGATAATCAAAGCGCAATTGTACTGAGTATAGAGAATATGCTTCACCAAAGAAGCAAGCATATTGAAATAAGATGTCATTTTTCTAGAGATGCTCAAAGTAAAGGTTTAATTTATATAAAATTTATTTCTACAGATAAAAATACAGCAGATATATTAACAAAAGCTTTGGTGAAGGATAAATATTTAAGTTATGTTCGTTCATTAAATCTTATGTTTAGTTGAATCACATATATACATATATACAGGGTGGTCCCGTAACGGTCGCCACGATTTTTAAGGCACTTACAATAATCTGACATAAAAAAGTCATAAACAGAAATTTTTAATTTTTATATCAAAATATGTCAGATTAAAATATAAAATAACTCAAAAAGTACTTAATGAAAAAATACTTTATTATAGTGTTTTGGAAAGCTTTCGAAGTAAGCTACAAGAATATGCAATAAAAAGTAGGCAATTCCATTTAAAAAATTGAAGGTGGCCTTGCTTTTTTATGGAAAAAAAATTGTTTGGTCAATTTTTATTATTGCAATTTGTTGCCGGTTAGAAACTGATAAATTTCTGTTTATGACTTTTTTATGTCAGATTATTGTAAGTGCCTTAAAAATCGTGGCGACCGTTACGAGGACCACCCTGTATTCCGATAGAGAGAGTGTTGAGATATCGTAATATACTATATGTTACTTTATATAGTCCCATATTTATCGATACATGCGCGTACATTTCGTTACCGACTGTTGCGATATCTTTGTTTTGTTCTTTTAGTTTTTTATGCGAAGCAAACACAGCCAAGTATAGGTATAGAGAGGCTATGTTTAAGAATAAATAACTAATTACATAAACTAAGTTGTACTCGTTTTTCCCATACCTGCGTATAATCGAACAAAGTTGAAAAAACATATTAAAAATTAATATCATATTAGTAATCATATTAGTTACTTTATTCGATAAAATGCAAATATATGTACATAGATTTTATGTGCAAAAAATGTAGAGGAAAGTAGGGTAAAACCGAGTACTTTTTGGATTTGACTTTCTACAAAGTCAGATGGCAAAAAAAAATCTATTAACTGTTAGTAGTCTTTAGTGGACCTTAAAATGAGAAAATGAGGCTAGTTGCTAGAAAAAAATATTTAGTTACCAAAGATAACAAGATTTTTTTGAGAAGTCAAAATACCCGATTTTGTCCCAGGATAGAGTAAAATCGAATACCCATTCGAAAGCATGTAAAATACCGTGCAATTACGAAATCTTGATTTATTTTAATCAAAATACAATACAAAAATGTATTCTATAAACAAAAATCACATACAAAGATATCCTCTTGCTCTATATTGCTGCAGGACTTTTTTTATTCAATTTTTTAACTTTAGGGGTCTCAAAAAGCTTTTTTTTAGTGGTTTCTTTTTCTGAATGGCAGTCTCCATTTCCAACTGGTTTTTGTAGAAAGACAAAGTCAGGATGACAATTTTTCCTCTTTTCATTATATGAGGTTTGTAGGTACCCGGTTTTGCCCCAACGCGAGGAAAATAAAAAAAACACAGCAGCTGTAATTGCAATTAAATTGCAATTGTGATTAAAATAGTGGAACATACTTAAGTGAAAAAAATATTTTATTAAAAAAACAAGTTTAAGTATAAAATAACTTTTTAATTAGAGAAAAACTTGACGCTGCTAAACTGAACATATGCTAATCTAATTAACATATTATTTACATTTTGTATTTCTGCACCGCCAAGTTTTTCTCTAATTGAAAAGTTATTTTATATTTAAAATTGTTTTTTTTAATAAAAAATTGTTTTCACTTAAATATGTTCCACTATTTTAATCATATTGCAATTTATGAGATACAATTTTTAATATTAGAAATAATACTAAATAAATTTTGTAACATAAATTTTTATTGGCGCAATATTTTTATCATGTATCTCACTATTTTTGTAGAAAATTAAAACAACTATTCTGTAAAATAGTTTTTTAGTTTGACTATAAAGATGTTTTTGTATTAAAGTAACACTATTTTGTATAAGAACTTTTCACAACAAATTGAAATAACACTATTTTGTATAAGAGTTTTTTTTTTTTAGCAAAAGGCGCTTGTGCACATGCACTTGGCGCCTTTTTCACTTTTATTTAAAAAGGGTAATTTTTTAATACTTTACAACGCGAAGCGAGATCCACCCCACGATTGTTGTGTGGATGTGTGGGCGCAGTGGGTTCCGCCTCCCCCTTCCCCCCTACGGAGGGCTCCACTTCCGGAAGATATAATCTAACCCAAACCTATTTCTGATTTAAAAGTAAATGACGCAAATGTAAACAAAAAAATATAAACACGTAAGTAAAATATAACGAAAAGATAATACAAGTAAGTATGAAAATTATGATACTTCAAAATCGCATATCTCTAGAACTAGAAGAGAGCGCCACAAAATTCAAAGCGTGTATTACTTAGGAATGTATCTTCTACAATATATGTAAAAATGAAAACGATCCGTGAGATGTAAATTAATCCAAACATTTACCTTATTTTATTTAAATCTAATATTCTATGTAAAAAATGGGATAAGAATTTAATGTAAAAGAAAGAATGCATAAATAGATACTTTTTATGTATCACAAAAAGACAAAATTATTGTTTTTCATTATTCGTAACTATGATAGATGCATTTTATCTGACTGCATAATTAGAAATAATGTAAAATGATAAGGAAAAGACATATTATTTAAGAATAATTCGAACATATTGAAAAGAGAGATTGAAAAATGTAATATAATATTACGTTAAATTAATAAATCTATATTGTTTATAGAACATGTAGAGTTAAAATAAAAATATTTCTCTTGTTAAAATACTTTGTATAATACCAATTCAAGCTGCTGATTAAACCTATTAAAAAATAATATACAGGGTGTTCTAAACCACCCGTACACCCCTTTTCTTTCAAAAACTAAGCATTTTAGAAAAAAACGTTTTGAACAAAAGAAAGCTGCAAGACCAATTTTGGCAGCGTAGAGAGGGCAAAATGGGCGGTGGGTCGGGCGGGATCTGGCCGAACCGGACGAAAAGCGAGGTCGTTCTCTCCGTGAACACAGTATACATATTTTTAGACTGATATCATATACTGAAAGTAGAAACTAACGAAACAAAACCGCTTAATGCTTGATCATTTCAAAGAAAACAAGACTGAATAAGTTGTGTAAAAAAACTCTCAAATATTATAAAAAGAGAGTTCGGGAAGTTCCGTTTCCGTAGATTAAAATGTAATCGCAATTACTTATAATTGCAATTATCATGTAATTACGATTAAAAGTAATTACGATTACATTATAATTATACATTGTACAATTTTTGTATGGAACATTTTTTTCAAAAATGCATATTTTTCGAAATATTAAGGGGTTCCGACACTTTTTGTACATCCGTATAACTCAGAAACTGGTCATAGAAGTTTTCTGTAACTTGATACTTTTGATTAGGGACACAGGAACTACATCATATCACTAATTTAAGCAAATTGACCGAAAACGTTTTTCTCATAAAAATTAGGCGTGGTTCTTTCTGAAAATTATGATATGATAACAATTTGTGGAAATCGAAATCATATTCAGCGTTAAAAAAATACGGAAATAATTAACTTGTTCTTGTATTTTCTTTGTTGAATTATACAGAGTGTCCTAGACCACCAATACACCCCTTTTCTTTCAGAAACTAAGCATTTTAGAGAAAAACGTTTTGAACAAAAATTGTATGGTTTTGAGGGGAACATAAGATGGTGTCATTGGTTTGACCTTGGATGGCATCGTTAAGGTCAAGTCAAGGACACCTTTAATTTCTTAAATGGAATGACTTGACCTTAACGATGCCATCCAAGGTCAAACCAATGACACCATCTTATGTTCCCCTCAAAACCATACAATTTTTGTTCAAAACGTTTTTCTCTAAAATGCTTAATTTTTGAAATAAAAGGGGTGTACGGGTGGTTTAGGACACCCTGTATAGTAAAAAAAGAATGATATAACTGTTAAAAACTTACCAAAAAAAAAAAAAAAAAGGCGCCAAGTGCACGCTCCAGATATGAAAAACTCATGGAATATAATTATTTTATTCAAACCAAAAAAACTGTTGTATTAAATAGTTGCTTCAATTTTCTACAAAAAAAAAAAGTGATATTGAAAAGTTAAGGAGGTACGTATTTAATGCCGTGACATGCACGACGCTAATTAAAACGTTGCGCGGCGCAATTTTCCGGTGATATTCAACGAAGTGACAATATACAAGTAAATTATATAATTATTTTAAAAATGATGTCTTGTTGCGAATTAATTCAAACGCAATTTTATTCGGTATTAAAACTATTATTGACGTGGCAATTTCTTTAAAAAGCTGAATATTTTTATAATTATAAAATTACAATATCTTACAAATATCTTTTTCATATTTTCAAAAGTAATGCTGTTATATCTTAACATCGATTTTTCGACAAGTAGACGCAAAGCATGTTTTATATTAGGATATCTTAAATTGCTTAAAAATTCTTTCAATCTATGTTATAAAAACCCTTTCGCATATTTATAATCTAACATATCCACGAATCTCATAAATTGAAAGGCGCGATATAAACTGTAAATTATAAAAGATTAAATGAAAAAAATTAAGGTAATTATTTACATTAACGGACACCTCGCCGATGACCTTGACCTTGACATATGTTGTCAAGGACATGACCCTGAGTAACTTTTCTTTATAAGTTAATCGGCGCTCACTGTTTATTAAACAGTTATAAACAAAAAAAATTTGAGAAATTTGCTACTTTGTGTCAGTGCTAAAGGAAGTAATTGGTATATTGCTTATATGCAATATAAGGGAGGCAGCTTCGATGACCTTGACCTTGACATATGTTGTCAAGGTTATCACCCTGAGTAACATAAAAGATTTTTGTTGGCGCTCATTGTTTATTAAAAAATTGTTCTACAAATAAAAGTTATGAAACATTAATATAAGCATAAGCAGAAGCATAAATTTTAGTTTTGAATCAGAATAAGGTTTGGGTTAGGTTATATCTTCCGGAAGTGGAGCCCCCTCGTAGGGGGGACGGAACCCACTGTGTCCACGCATATACTTTATAACGCAAAGCGAGATCCATTCCACAATTGTTGTGTTGATGGGAAAATGTATATGTGAACACAATGGGTTCCGTCCTCCCTACGGAAGTTACTCAGAGTCATGTCCTTGACAACATATGTCAAGGTCAAGGTCATTGGCGAGGTGTCTGTTAATGTAAATAATTACCAAAATTAACATTGATGCAACTGCTTGTCACAATCAATTAATTATTTATAACGTATCAGTCAGTCCACAACTGCTTTGACTTTTAATCAAAATAGAAATCTGTTATGCTAAAAACAGAATAAGAATTTTATACATTATTATATGATATTCGTAATTTAATGATATTAGATAAAAGATTATATTCTAAAAAATTATGTTTATTTTTCATTAGTTAAATATATTTAATATATTTTCTTTAATTTTCTCTCTTAGTTCTTAGATAATATCAAATCATATTATATGAAATAATACAGTATTCCTCGACCGAGAATGGCTCGCGTGATATTTTCCGCTATCAGGTGGTTTATTCTAGGTTTGTTTACGAATCGCGTAATCGCTCTAATTATTCGAAATAAGAAAAATATGGTATATTATAACGGCTTTACGATTAGAATCCGACCATTCTTGCTCGTTTATCTGAATTAGCGTTATTTTGCGGTAGCGTACGGTAAAAGAGAATTCCGTACGTTGGTTTCCTTAAATGTGCGCAACGAGGCTATTACGTAACGATTAATTTAATCCATTAATGTATGGCATTATCGGGCATTATTGTAACATTATTGTAATGACAAAATTGCACGGAAAAATTACGAAATCATTAATTATTTATCATTATTTATCATTTTAATAATCATTTTTTATAATCTTTAGTGTATAAAGAAGATATGCATGACCTATATAGTTCTCGAAAATAATTTGGAACTAGAAAAAAGATATTTGTTTTTAATTAAAATATTTGCCGCAAAACATAATTCTCTTTCATTTTTTAATTAATTAAAAAAAATTACAACATAATATTTTATAATTAAGATAGCTTATACAATATACATGTATAAGATGCGATAAAATACTCTAAATAATTAACAAATTCGCGTCAATATTAATAAAATTATTGAACAAAGAAATAATTCTTTTATGTTTCTTCTGTCAGATATATGCTTGTCCAAATGCGAAAATAATGATATCATAAAACAAAAAACGTGCATTTATTGTATTATTTATAAATAATATAGACGCGTTATCTGTATTAATGATAAACGATTTCCATGTTCTTTCGATAAAATATAAGAAATACACACCATAAATAATATCGCCATATATGCATATACACGTTTTTACACTAGCATACTCTGAAGCTTCAAAAGCTCCATATATTCTTTTACTCGGGAAAAATAGAAATAATATTATAAAGTAATAATGCAGCTCTCTTTATCATACAACTATGGGTTTTAATTGAATCAATTTCTTGAATATATTGATTTTACATATACATACGTACGATTCGACGCTTTGCGCGGCTTTCTCCAATGCAAAACAATGTGACGGCACGCACGGAATGAATAATGTGGAGCACGAATAAAGGTTTCCGGTGAATCGCAATTCAATCGAACGCATTGAAATTCACACCAGAGTTCCGTTAAAAAAGTGAACATAGCGATGCAAAAGAAATAATTTAAGAACGATTTTTTACGTCATATACATATTTTCCTTGCATATTTTTTCCTCTCATTTATCGATCAATCAATTTAACGCAGTATATCAATCAACAATTAATTTGTAATTATTAATTCTCCTTAAAATCGCTGATCAAATGCAAGATATTTGCTGCGACTAGATTGCTAGTCTTTCAAATTATCAACGAATGGATGAATATTTGCCACGAAAAAAAAACATGGACGATGATAGAAGAACAAAATATGTAATTAGTTTTCGATATGTTTTTTTTTGACATCCTGTTCTTTTACACACACATCCGCAAAGTTCGTATCTCTTTCTCCATCCGTGTATATACAAGCGGTCGAAGGAATGTAGATTTTCTTGTTGCCATAACACATTTCAGTCTCTGTCTCTTTCTTTTGATGAAGAAAGATGTAATCTGTGAACTCGGCTTTTTTTAAATAGGATTCGCTTGTACATGCACACCGCATTCACGAATGACGGCGATCCTTCGGGATGCGAGGATCGAATACAAGACAATTTTTTTAATATATGATATTGGCTATTATGATATTGAATATTATGATCATCCATTAAAATAGAAAATTAATTATATAGATTAAATAAATAATTAATAATAAAACTATTCAAGATTTAATTGGAAAAAATAAAGGAAAAGAGTTTGTTAAGAGATTTAGAAAATACAAGCGGAAGAAAGGCTATCGAGATATCCGAACAACATAGATCTTGAACTTTTTAAACAATTTTATTAATATAATTTTATTATATAAAAACAATTTTATCAATATAATTATTTATTTTATTCAACGATTTTTATGTATATTATTTCCTTAATAAATTTTATCTTTTCCATTTTATAAAATTGCAACATTATCATCAATGACACTTTTCATAATATGGAAATGACTTAGACTAAATACATCATTACAAGAAGACAATATCGCTTCAAAAAAATCTCTGATATCAGGAAAAGAAAATTTTGCGTACATGTATTTAGAACTAATCGAATATTCAGGTTTATCAAATCGACACGAGTTTAAAGGTTGTCGTCCGTTCTCACGAACGAGCCTCGAGAGAGCGTTTCTGGAATCAAATTCTAACCAATTAATTTTTCCGCGTTTAGAGCCTCAGTATTGCAGGGAACCTCGAAAAAATCTAATCTTGCTCAAGAATCTCGGAATGTCAAAAATTTGCCGAAAACACAATCGTGTGCGTTATGCTACAACTTCTCATATTTTTGCTTCAAGGGGCAAAGGTCAGTTGTATTGTTGTAAATTCCTCGAGAGAGCCTTCAGGGGCCCTCGATCAAAATTTTGTCGACCGCTCGTTAACAGGGTCAAGATCCTCGCTGAAAGAAGTCCCGGGGCTCAAGAATTTACTACAGCCAGAGTAAGCTGACTGAGGCAGACAAAGAGGAAGACACGAACTGAGGAGAGGATGCGTCAAAGAAGAGAAGGGATGAGGCTTGAAATGTGCGGACTTTAACTTCGTGTGCTTTTGGCCTGCACAGTCAGTGCGCGCGGAACGCAACGCCCAAAAGCTCGTGACAAGCGGGAGTTAATAGACGAATTAACGTTAAATGAGGTGAATTCGTGCGATAAGAAAAATTATTATGAAATTAATTAATTTTATTCTTATAATTTATGGAAAATCCAATTGCTGTAATAAATTCAAATTAATAGTGATGATGTGACAGACTATCTCCTCTCGTCTCGTACAAAAGCGATTGTGTTATTGCAACGCGCGATCGCAATATTTATAGGCGTATATTGTTTAAAGTGTGGTGATTAAGAGATGGATCACATTACATAAAATGAATTTAAAGAAGTACATGATAATTTAAAGTGTGCACTGCAATTGGACGTAATATAATTATGATTATTTTATTTATATTTAATATTATATTGTCTACATATATTTTAGAAAACTTAACGCATCAAGCCAGATTCAAACCCAAAGAATACAAACGATCACAAACGAATATCAACATATATCAAAGAGTAGAAAAGCGTTATTCAATTATTAATTTTATAAAAAATCATTTAAAAAATAATAATTGTAACGTCTTTTCACGTTCGTTCGGTGATATATTTACTTGCGATTGTTCGAACTTGATTTTAAGACATAGATATTCAATATTGCACAAGTACCTATTATGTTCGTAATATCTCAAAATATATTCTCGAATTTTATCGCGCGCGCGCGCGTGTAAATTTATACAAGATCTATTAAATGCCCTTTTTTTTTGTACTATAGAGATTCTTAGAACTTATATAAACTTTAAAAATCTCTATAGTACAAAAAAAGGACATTCAATAAATCATGTATAAATTTAATTTTATTAGAACATAATGTTTTAAATTATATTTAAAATATATATATTGTATTTAAAATATATACATTAGAATTTAATGTTTTTTAACTTTATATTATATAAAATATATATTAAAATATATGTATTAAAAAATATATTAAAATAATATAACATTATATTATACAAATTTATACATGGTCTATTGAATGTCCTTTGAATTATAGATTCTTTGTGATTTAATTAAAAATGAGCTTCTCGTAGCAATTTTTGAGTAAATGTAAGTTATCTTTTAGAAGTATATAATATTCATGCGAATTTATATACAGGGTGTCCCGAAACTCCCGCATACGAAATGTACAGGGAAATTATTGATATCAACTTGTCGTTTACCAAAACTCCATTCAAACAATAATTTTTAAATAAGAACTATTTCAAATTGTCGAATTAGTGTACTAAATTGTGCGCGATTTTATTACGTAACTTTTTATTGATGCATAATATCTGAAGTTATCAATATTTTAAATAGAACTTATTTGATACGAAGGAATTTCTTACTGATGTCTCTGAAAAAACAACTAGAAATAAAATGACATGCTTAAGCAACACATACATAATTTTTTATGCGAAGTATTGTTCCAACGTTTTAAAAATATTTGTGGCTTTGAAAACAGCCGATGGAATATTATTTATAACAAATGCTCGAAATATGTATATACCTACTGTTATAAGATGGTGCTTCACTTGAAACCACATCGTAAAAGACGATCGTGAAAAACAACCTACATAACTCATTTGATACTTCGTGATTGAGTATTATAGCGAAAAAATAAATAGCGCATTTTCGTATCACATAAGTTAATCCCGATTGTTATTATAAATATTATAAATATATATACATATATATACAATATATGTATATTGTAAAAAGATATAATATAAAATAATTATATAAAATTTATAATAACAATCAGTATATATATACTCCTCCTTCTATATTATATAGAGTGATCATGATAGAACATTTCAAGAACTACGCGCCCAATTTCAATCATTCTGGGGTCTCGAATTTCATAGATTAAATGCTCAAAATGTCGACCATTTATATGTAAACATTTGTTTATTCTAAGAATAAAATATCGGGACAACATTTCGAAGGTTACTGTGGTATGCTCATTTATAGCCTCACTTATTCGTCACATATCATCTTCTGCAGTTGATTGTTCAAACATTACTTTTCCTTTCACATATTTCACGTATAAATAGAATTACATGATGTTATTTTGCGTTTCACCTTCATTTTTCAATCAATCCCGATTTAATCAAGTCATTTAACTTCAGATTTTAAACGCTTGTAACCTTTAAAAATATGGTTGTAAGAAAAAAATGTTTTCGATGAAAGTTGTTTGTTATCTACGTAGATTACGAAAATAATTGATTTTACATAGGTATTCATTTGAAATTTTAAAATTTATTCTTTGGGGGGTCGAAGGGATCAATCTTGACATAGATTTAAAAGCCCCTAAGATCTGTAAAATTCAAAATCAGAATGATTAAAATTGATCGCGTAGTTCTTGAAATATTAAACTATTAACAGTTATGTAGGCTACTCTGCATATTAGTTAATTTAGATATAGTAAATTTAATTATTATATATATATTATAAAAAATATTTCGCAATCTTATCAAGCAAATTACTTTCTAATGACAGCAAGATGTTAAGTATCCTCGCCTGAAGAAAAGAGAAAAAAACAAAAGACGAGGCAAAATAGAATACACTTTAGCTTCTATTTTTGACGTGTCGCACGACGACGGACGACATCGATAACACCTTCAATTCGGCTTTTATGTATGTGAGTATTGATGACAACGAGAGAAAGAATTTAACCCCCGTCGAAAAGATTAATAATATTCGATGTCGCGCAAATTGCGGTACATTAAGCTGGGTCCAGACAGAGTGTAAATTAATTGTAGTACGAACGATCACGAATGAGCGTGAAAACAACGTCAATTATTAATTTTAAAAAATCTTATTTTAGATCATTTTTCCTAAAACTTTGTATAAAATAATTTTTGTTATATATAAAATTATTAATTATAAGCAATGCTGCTTTTTACTGATATTCGTTTGCTCGGTGTGTATCCGGTTTAATCTTCCGCGGATGCTCTCGAAGAGACGACTCGACGACAATAGGACGAACATGCATAATAATTCGCATTCGATATCTATCGCGAATGTGTACACGATTCGCGTGATATATATTGCGAATCAGCAATGCGAAAATAATTTTACAATATCTTCGACAACACGATAAGAATCGGAAAAGTCTATTTTTCTTTACAATAATAATAGCAATAGGCTCAAAGTACTAACGATACTAGGTGAAGAAATTGACAAATAAGAGCCGAATCATGATTATTAGTGTGCAAACTTTTTGTTGTTTAATTTCATTGACAAGTATGCATTAAATATGTACGTTTCGGATCGTTTTTCGGTCCGTCTTCAACATAGATAACAATATATAAAAATTAAATTCGCATTTTAGACTTAACATGCGCATGTTAAGTCTTAAATAAAGTCTTAAATAATTTTTCTTTATGTTAGAGATATATATTCTGAAACATGTTACATTATAAATATTTATCCGACATTTCTTTAAAAAAAATTTCTCTTCTCTGAATAATTTTATTCGGGGTCAATAATTAGAGATAAAATTTTCTTCGTGAAAAAACGCGCTATCTTTAAGGATATATGTGTCATGTATGAATGCATGTCAAAACATTGACAAAAGCATGAAAATTTCGTAAACTGTTCTATTATTTCTTCTGATTATCTGTGCAAAACCTAAGCACACAATTCTCTTAACGATTTGGAAATTATTTAAGTTTAAAGTCAGTATTGATTTTTATGAAAAATCGCATATTTTGGCACTTATTGATAAATTTGACAAGAAAGAAACATTGTCAACAAAATAAAAATTTTCATATACTTTATATTAAGAAAACTCTAATAAATATTTGTGCAAAACTTGATTTACATCCACTTACTTGTTTAAAAGTTATTTACTAAAAATTGTACAAAAATATTCTCTCTCTCTCTTTCTGCAAACAACTTGTTTTTTTTTTGTTTCTCGCAGTTGATCCGTCTTCAGAGCGTATTCACAATTAAAAGTTTTTGTCATAAATTAGGAAAAATATTAATTATATATACTATTTTCTTTTATGAAGACGTTAAAAACCATATTATTTTGCGATACTTTAATCCTTTTTATAATCCGAAATTATTTATTTGATTTTTCAAACAGTATAAACATAAGAAATATGTTTTTTTTTTTAATTTTGACAGTTTTTTGCTTGTATTGTACAGCCAAAACATCCTTAAAGTGTCTTATTAAAATAAACAAGAAAAAAAAAATATATATATACATACATGCGCGCGTGTTGCATGTAAAATGTTACGAAAAACAAATATGAGAACAAGCGACCGCATCTGCCGCTGGATTAAATATTTTTATCGCCCTTTCCTACGCGATTTGTGGTTCTATATTTAACGCGTCTGAAACGCGAGGGAGCTCGCGAGCGGTAATGATGCGCGATAATGGCTCTGAGAAAATCCCACTTTTTGAGATGCGCCAAAATCCGACTTGTTAGAATCGTGATGTGATCTCTGGATTGCAAATTACACACTGAACATTTTATGATACATTATTTCATAATCGCGCTCATGACACGCGACATCATCATTTGACAACATTGACCGCGATAACGACCCGACACTATATTTGGATCCGATTATCTATCTACAACATACGTATGTAGTCACGTGTAATACATATGTATGTAATTATATTGATTGCATGATGGTTTTTGTTATCGCGTGAATTACACTTTCTTCCTACAATTAGACACCGATAAATATCATATGATCTTTCATTCGTAATGTATCGTGTAAATGTTTGCCGTGATATTGAAGACAAAGATGTGGAAGATGGAAAGGATAGTAATTGAATGACGTAATTTTGTGTGTTATTACCAATTATAATGTCTGTGAAGTGTCAGTCTAGTCTTTAGATTGATACAAGTTCTCTCGGTTTTTTGCGTAAAATTATTATTTAATTATGAATGTCATTTCGCATTTTTTTTTGCTTACCGATACGCTGTTTTGTTATTAATTACATTATAAATGCAGTCTTCTTACGTATATAAAAACATTGTGATAATACTAGCATCGTTGAAATCGATTAAATATTAAAACAAAAATATTAGAAATAGCTACTAATTTCTTCATCATATTTAAATAAAATACATGAAATCATGAGAGAAAAATACGAAATGAAAAAGTCATAATTCCCGAAACAACTTGATATAATGTATTAAGTCAAAACAATAGTATCATTGATAATAAAATTATTGAATAATACGAAGATCTTCGACTTTGCTGATAATAGCGTGATGCAGTACAAAGTTAAACTGGCGGTGAATCTATTTTCGTCAATGGATTTACGAAACATTTCGCTACATTTGTTTCAAAAATAATACGAGCTTCAATATGTGGACTATTTTCAAAATATGAGCACAAGATTAAATCCCTTTGAATCCCCTCAAATTAGTTTGAATAAAAAAAAATCTGAAACAGATTCGAATCAGCGCGGAATGTATTCATAAATCTAATTATTATCAAAAATTGTCGCAAACATTTTTATGTATAAGGAAATTTTGTGTATAATAATTTTCTCAAAAAATTATTTGACGAAGTATCAAAACATTTTGAAAAATTAAAACGGTAATGCAATGTGTTTGTGGATGTTTAATCACGCGATTACATTACAATTTTCTTACCATAACGCATGTAGATTTATGCGCGACACTATTGCAAACGCTTTCTGGAATGTCATGCTCAAACAAAAAAGAGATTGATGTACCGCTTTCAATAATACTATCTGTATATATACAATATACTACCAAAAAAGTAGGTAACACTTTCATACGTTAAAAATTGTGTTATTTTCAAACCGCTAAAACTCGACAAAAAAAATCATCGTAGACAAAAAATTAAAAAAGCATTTTCAAGTTTGAAGTTTCAACTTTTACATGCTAGCGATAGTTCTTTAAAACTTTTATATTATATTATTATTATGTGTATATATATATATGTATATATCCAATAAGCCGAGTTCTGAGTTTTTACCAACTTAATCCGAATGAAAGTCCAGTTAAACCTCACTTTACGGAATAATATTTTATTCCGCAAACTGCGGTTTACGTGAAGATTGTTTTCGTAAATTCTAGGATTTTTTTAGATGATATAGAGAAATCTACTGAAGCATACAGGTATTTTATTTTGCGTTTGATTCTATTGAATCTACTGAAGCATACATAATGGTATTTTATTTTGCGTTTGATTCAATAGAATCATTTGTATGCTTCAATAGATTTCTCTGTTTCATCTAAAAAAATCCTAAAATGTACGAAACCCTCAGATCAAATGTATACCCATAGCCTAATATATAAAATGTATATATGTGTTTTATGTATATATATTCGGCGAAATTATTTGACTTGATCGTTTTTGAGAAGGACATAGCGAGAAGAATAGAATGACGAGGAAAGAAAAATGCGGACAGTCGGATACGCGCGAGGGCCGAGCTTCGGAAAACCAAATGTTTGCAGACAAATCGTCGTCGTTTTCGACGAGGAAAATCAACAAACGCCCCTCGTTCGAACTTAATGCACCATCCAGGGATAAAAATTGTTCCGCACGCGTGGTTCTCCGATTCCGATCCGAGGATTTCGAAACCTCGTCGTCTTCTTCCGAACAGCAAGCCGGGAAAATTGCGTAGCACAGAAAAACTTGCACTATCGTGTTTTCATTAAAATTTCGGAAAATTTTATATTTTTATATGCAAAAATAATGCCGAAATTATTAATGCGAGTCTCTCTTACCAAATATGAAATTACACATCCTTTCAATTACAGATTCTCTCGCGAGAGAAATTAAAACTGATTCTTTAAATAAGAAGATTATACAAGAGTGCAGAGAGATTAAAAAGTAATTAAAAGACAAGAACGGAAGCAAAATATGTGCCGAGACATAGACGGTGAAGTTTAAGTGCGTTCCATGCGGCATTAAATGGAATGAATTGCGCAATTTTCATTTAAAGTTATCTTTGATCTAAGATATAATAAGAAAATTGAAGATGAAGGTTAATTAAGATTGCGAGAATGTAGCGTACTGACTGCCAACAGCGTGCAGAATCCAAGGTTATAAGTTATTGTATAACGTAACATTATGTATGCAAATATAAATACTGTGTATGCAAAAACTTAGAGTTAAAAAATTTTGCAGCAAAATATGAATTTTGAAAATTCTTATTTAAAGATATATTTCAATTGCAAAAAATATACAGATCTGATTTGAAAAGAGGGAGAAAAAGAGAAAAAAAATTTAATTTTTATATATGTATTAGAGATCTTATCAATTTCACTATGTATTTTATCTGATCAATACGCCGATCTAACACATTTATTATATATTTCGTTTTATAATTAAATCATATCGTTACACTTTTCTCATTTTACAATAGCAAAAATATAAAAAAAAAAAAAAAAAAAAAAAAAAAAAAACGGTGACAGTAGCGCGAGCGACTCGCATGAATATTCATCTCCGATGTGGAAATCCGTCACGAAATTTCCACATCACGCCGTTAAAGCTCCGGCTTGTATCCGCGAGTATATTTCCTGCTCTGACTTTCTCTCTCTCTCTCTCTCTCTCTCTCTCTCTCTCATACACAGACACAAACATCGCAAAGGGTATCCTGAGTCGCCTTCCGTCGCGCCCGCCCCCATAGGGATTACTTCTTATTAATATGCATTATGGCAGGCATGTCACAAAGCAACGAGAGAGCCGGCCCCGGCACTGTGATGTAAATAAACTTAGGCTCCCAGATCTTCCTTCTTATGCCTCGGACACGTTTCTTTTGTAATTGCGTCCCGGCAAGCTTTGTCTCCGGAGCGATACGCGCCTTGCTACACCAACTGTCCAGTAAACATTTTTCATTTTCCTCAACTTCCGCGGTCGGCGCTATCCCGAGTAATTAAGGGAGACAAAAGGGTGACATAACTCTCCGCAATATTCGCGCGAAAGAATTTTCGACTCGCATTTTCCACGAATTTTCTCTCGACTGATTTATCTCGTTTCCTTCTCGTAATTACTTTCCTTTTCCCTGCGGAGGTAAAATGCGTTCGAGATGCTGTAATTCTGGATTTATTTAATTTGGATTTTTTTACTCGAGAAAAGTTCATTTTTTTACAAACAGATAAAGAGTGGCTTTTGTAATAAGTCACTCTCACGCGACCGTAGAGGGGATATCCTCCTTGATGTCTCAATAACCCTTGCCCTTGATGTAACATTTCATGAGTAACCTGTCGCTTTTGGAACGGGGTATGTGACGGAGCGCGCATTTTTCGCGCGACGGGGTTTATAAGCCCGTTTATATCCTCAAACGGGCGCCATCCCGGGCATTTATAAACAAATTCGAGAATCGTATATCACGGTCATTGTCCCTGGCCCTTACCGTGCCGACGAAGATCGTCGTATAAGAGAGTCGTATACGATGAATGACAAAAGAGAGCGAGAGATGTGGAGAGGGAGAGAAAAAGAGAGGCGGTGGGATGCTTGCGTCGATGAGCCCTTTTGAATTGATCGGCATTTGAATAAATTCACCTGCACGCCCTTAGCGGAAGGAACTGTGTCAAGAGATTGCGTAGAGACCGATCATTCAAGGAACTGGCGTGAGCAAAAAAATAAAAAAAAAATAGATTATGAGAATCACATAGTGAGCAAATTTTTCAATTGTGTTTCCATTCCGCAGTCATGGTGTTTGCTTACTTAATTATTTAATCATTAAATTAATTTACGATGCTTGAATAATTATATTACTCGAATCAAGGGCCGTTATTTCCCGCGTCGCGTTTTTTATTCACATATGTTTCATCTTAAAAGCGATATACATATTTATACACGTTAAACGTGAAAATACGGGCCGATTGATTTTGCCTCTAGCATCGCGCGTACGTATCGTTTATCGTTGCATATCCTTATTCCAATTCGGTTTCCAGCGGTCGAGCGGCGTTGAAATCTTCGCAGGGCGAACACGTAACTGAAATCTCAGCATCCAAACCCTGCTCCTCTCTCTCTCTCTCTCTCTCTCTCTCTCCCCGCTTCTCCCTCTTTCTCCCTCACGCTGCGACAACCTGGATGCCCCGCAACGATTCTCCGCTCTGCGCTCGTTTTCCCTCCCCTTTTCATCCCCTGTCGGCGTCGGAGGGTCTGTAGCCGCAGCTGCACAGCTCCGGCCAGGTGTGCACTCTCGCAATGTTGCCGCAAGGGTGAATCTCCCCCCCCCCTACCTCCCCGCTCCCTCGCCGCTCGTCTCCTCCTCCCCGCGCCGCTCCTCTCTTCACGGTTAGGTTTCGCCACCGAACCTGAGTCCTGGATATGGGCGATGCCAGGATTTCGCATCGAGAAAAGCGTCGAAAATATTTTTCGCCGCGGAAACAAAGACACGGTCCACGCGCCGCCCGGGTTCTCCCGCAAATAATGTTTTTAGGCTCCCGTTTTTAGCTCAATTTGTTCGAAGAATCCGATAGAAGAGATCTCGAGCACGTTTTTAAAAAGCTAGAATTCTCTGGCGTATTTATTTTTCTTTTTCAAATATTACAACTGCTATTGATATTATTTCTCGCTATTTTGAAATGCAAAGTGTATTCTCAAGATCTCAAGATATAGCTATCAGAATAATGTAATTAATGTTTTTAGATATTTTATATTAATTTATGTTTATATTGCATATTAATTTATATTTATTTTGTATTAATTTAGATATTTAAGGTAGATGTCACGATAATTGACAGAACATTATGACAGCAAATTAATCAATGTTTTAAACTAAACAGTGACATTTGCAGAAAAATACTTGATATTCCCGACTTGTGATAAACTATCCTTATACAAGCAATCCTATCTTTATTTCTGATAAAAATGTGAAGACTAATTTACGATCAAATATCTAACGAATGTTGAACAGGATAAAATATATTTATACACTGAGAAAAAAAAGTTGTTAACTTGACTAAATGCGTTCAACTAATTATTATTTCTTTAATTGAAATATTTAAGTATTTAAATTAAATACGACATATTAAATCTAACATGACGTATTTGACTTAAGTACTTAAATATTTCAATTAAAAAAATGATAATCAGTTGAACGCATTTAGTCAAGTTAACAACTTTTTTTTCTCAGTGTATGTATGCGTGTATGCAACTTCTCTTCTAGCTTAATTTCGAATAAACTTAAATCCATTAATCTATTCTTATGTAATTACAGACAAATTATACTTTCAACAAATATTTTTTCGCTGATTGTATATTACTATTGACTTGATATTAACATTGATAACTAAAATTGTTGAATTTGTTTTTTTAAAATAAAATTTAAATCTTTTCCTTTTTGAATTTTCTTTAGATCTATTAATTTGATATGCGTAGCGTAAAATAAGCGTGAAAAGCAAATTATCAGCTTATTTACATGAGTGTGTTTTGAGAGGATCAATAAATCATTTGAAAAAGAAATAATATACGCATAAATATGCATGATATATCATCGTTTTAATTGCGATTATCGCAAACCGCATCAAATTATTACCTATTATCCTGTATAATTTCACGATCAATTACATTAAACCGCCGCAATCTTGCCTGTGCTCTTTTTTTATAAGACTAATCAAAGACCTGCATAAAAGAGATCTAATTCGTTATTTAGCAATCGCGTTGCGCTTTCAAAGAATAGAGTACTATTGATTATCAATTCTTTTTTCTCCATTGTTCAAGGTTTATGTCATAAGAATTGCCATTTGATTTCGCATAAAGATTGCACGACGTCGCAATTAATCGGAAACACTACGTTATCGCAAAACATTATTATACAGAAGTATTAAAGTTCGAAAACTTGGCTTTGAAATAATCAGTTACTTCGTAAAAATAAAGGAAGGAAGAAACTTTAACTTCTTCCTTTATAAATAATATATGTCCTAACGTCTATCATATGATGACATGACAGAGAAAGAAAAATTGATTTCAAATTAATCTGAAACTTTCTATATGGAATATTTGTACAAAGTTTGATGCAGACACATCTTCTGTATATATACATATATGTATATAAATCACATCTTATATAAAAATTCTCAAAATATGCATCCACATTGTTTTCTATTATGTAGATAAAAGATAATCCATAAGATCTAAACGATTATCTAAATGATGTAATTACTTTATCTTATCTTTATCCAGATGGTCAAAATATATACAATATTATTTCTGTTTATCTTAGATAAAAAAAAGTATCTTTTTTAAATTTTTTTAAGATAATGCTTAGCGAATTTAATTTATACCACTATAATATATAGGATTTTTAAGTGTGCACTTTTACATCAGTGTCTTTTTAGTTGTAAATTTATATGTACCAGATATAAATCGTCTGTCAAACGATATACTTAAAAAAATCTTGTTTTAAAAAAAATAAAGACTTATAAATGTAAAAAAGCACATATTTGTTTTTATATCTTATATTGTTCATCTCAAAAGCGTTATTATTTTAGAATTACCTAGATGAAATGCTTTATAATTTAGATAAATTTAAAACAGGATCATCTTCATCTCATTTACGATACATTTATATATATTTTATTTTATCTTTATCTAGACAAGGCGGAGGATCTAAGTGGAAGAACATTGTACCTATTCAATTTAAAATAATGAAAATTTTGACGCTTAGTCTTTCCTAATTGTGGGGAAAAAAATTAAAATATATCGCACATAGCTCTGTTTTATCGAGTAAATTTTCCGCAGTGTGGTTGAAAAACTTGCCAACAAATATTCAGCCTGCTAGTCTATTTTCGATATCTCGTAAAATACACTCTTAAACGTTCGATGTTAGTGCACGATAATCAAAGAAAACCGTAATAAAACATATGACCCCCGGAACAACGTCGTATATTGTTATTGATGTAAATGGCGCAGGGTTAAACGACCATGAAAGAGAATCTAGATGGATGACTCTGTATCACTTCGATTAAGCGCATACAAGGAGGGGGAGCCACATAACTGGTGTCGCATAAACGGAAACGACGTCGTGGTTGCATACATATGCAAACATCGCGAAGGCCATGTGAGAACAATGCCGCGGGGTCCTCGATCCGATTCGAGCCTCTTGTGTTTGAGCTTCATTGAATTGGCATGTTGCGATTATTATCACTGGATAATTGAACAGAAAAATTGTTAAAGTGAATACTAGTAAAAGAAAAACTTATAGGAGGAGGGGATAGAAAAATATAATTAAAATGAAAGAAATTAAATCAATCAAATTTTGAAAAATAAAAAGAACAAAATATTATTGCGTTCTCCATATCTTTTATATGAACCTTTAATTTCAAAGCCTTCTCTCTCAAAAATCTGTATTTAATGTACATATAATTTGCATTAAATTATTTTCTGCTACTGTTTCAAAATTCAATCAAAAATATGGTAAAACTGTATAAAAGGTTATACATCATCGATTTTATCGCTACTTAAATATGTTGTAGGGGAAGTTTTTCTGACAATAAGTAATTTCCCGCAAGAAATATATAAATGGAGAACGACATTGGTTTAGGAGATATAACAAATTAAAATTTGACATTAAAGTATATATATACTGTATAATTTGTTATTTTTTAATTGCAAAAAACTGTTTATTATATTTACGCGTGGGCGGGGGAAGGGCTCAACTCCTCCCTCTGCACTTCGGCTCGGAAAAAATCCAAACCTATTTTTAGTTTTAAAAATAAAGTTGAATTGGGTTAGACAAGAATTTTTTCGGGGTGAAGGTGCAGGAGGAGGGGCAGACCCCCTTTCTCGCCCATGCATTCAAGAAGTAATATTTTTTAAGATAAGACTCACAAATTCGTGTAGTTGCATGTTGAAACTGTTAACGAACTGCGAGAAATAGATGAAACACATTATTGACAAAATATCCATGATATACACAACCCGTAAATGTAAACAAAAACTTTTTTCACATTTGCTTTACAACAAATACAACGTACACAAACTTCACTTTTCCTAACATTATCAAATTAACTAATAAAGACTCTTATGAATATATCATACGAAGGAAATAAAAGGCAATCAAGAGCCAGCGCGGTAATTTGTGCGCATATGTTTTATTACAATCAAATTACATTGATATTTTGACTACGTGATAGACAAAATCACAAAAGCGTACGTTTCGGTCCCTTTTTTTGGAACATCCTCAGCGCAATTACAAAGTATATGGAATATATTATATCAAAAATGTGACAGTAATAATACGCAGAACAAGAGTGAGTCATCCATGTTGTCAGATAGTAAATGTGTTATATAATGTAATTTCGAGACAGAAAGAGACTGTCCGATAAAATATATTACATTAAAAAATAACTGGCAATATAATTATATCGAACTTGAGTGAGTCATCCATGTTGTATAGAAGGTAGTATATTTGTATATTTTATCGGACAGTCTCTTTCTGTCTCGAAATTACATTATATAACACATTTATCATCTGACAACATGGATGACTCACTCTTGTTCTGCGTATTATTACTGTCACATTTTTGATATAATATATTCCATATACTTTGTAATTGCGCTGAGGATGTTCCAAAAAAAGGGACCGAAACGTACGCTTTTTGTGATTTTGTCTATCACATAATCAAAATATCAATGTAATTTGATAGTAATAAAACATATGTGCACAAATTACCGCGCTGGCTCTTGATTACCTTTTACTTCCTTTGTATGAAGAAACAAATAGAGTAAAGTTTGTAAATACAGAAATAATTTTGGGTAAATATAGCGAATAGGGGACCCAGCCCCAATGACCTTGACCTTGACATATGTTATCAAGGACATAATTCTGAGTAACTTTTTCTTCTAATTTAATCGTCGCTCGTTGCTTATTAAAAAGTTATTAACAAACAAAAATTTGTAAAAATCAAGATTTATACATAGTCTGACAATGAAAAACTGGATATTTAAGTTAGTTTACAGAAATAGTCCTACGTATACTACACATATAAACTAAAATAAACACAAGTTTTTACATATATAGGGTGTTCAAAAATAAAATATAAGTATGTTGAATTAATTATTTATTGGATAAATATAGCGAATAAGGGACCCAGCCCCAATGACCTTGATCTTGACATATGTTATCAAGGACATAATTCTGAGTAACTTTTTCTTCTAATTTAATCGTCGCTCGTGGCTTATTAAAAAGTTATTAACAAAAAAAGTTTGAAATATACCAAAGTACACGCATAGACAGGAAGCACGCGCGCGTGATTCCTGTCCGTGCATGTACTTTGGTATATTACAAACTTTTAAGTTTTACCTTTTCCTCTTCCCCCGGCCCATGCGTTCGATTTACTACACATAAATAAATGAATCTGCTAAAAATACATTTTCAAGACATATATTTTCAACTTTCACGTGTACATACACATTGATGTTAGCAGGTCGCGGAAATATTGCTTTGTGTTTACATTTGAATACCTTCCCTCAATGTTTATACTATTTCATGTTCATTTTTTATTATTTTCTGTACTAGTGAATTCTTATGATGACACAGTCTTGTTTAATTCTTCCAAGCGTAAAGTTCTTACTT
>NW_021853626.1:75019-77210 GCF_003651465.1 Formica exsecta | reverse complement strand
TATATGGAACATATTATATCAAAAATGTGACAGTAATAAAATACGCAGAACAAGAGTGAGTCATCCATGTTCTCAGATGGTAAATGTGTTATATAATGTAATTTCGAGACAGAAAGAGACTGTCCGATAAAATATATTACATTAAAAAATAACTGGCAATATAATTATATCGAACTTGAGTGAGTCATCCATGTTGTATAGAAGGTAGTATATTTGTATATTTTATCGGACAGTCTCTTTCTGTCTCGAAATTACATTATATAACATTTACCATCTGACAACATGGGTGACTCACTCTTGTTCTGCGTATTATTACTGTCACATTTTTAATATAATATATTCCATATACTTTGTAATTGCGCTGAGGATGGTCCAAAAAAGGGACCGAAACGTACGCTTTTGTGATTTCGTCTATCACGTAGTCAAAATATCAATGTAATTTGATTGTAATAAAACATATGCGCACAAATTACCGCGCTGGCTTTTGATTGCCTTTTATTTCCTTCGTATCCTAATATTACTTTATAATACCTGAGAAAAAGCATTAAAATTGTAAAACTTTAATTTATTATATCTCCTAAACCAATGTCGTCCTTCACCTATTTCTTGCGGGGAATTACTCAGAAGAACTTCCCCTACAACATATTTAAGTAGCGATAAAATCGAAAGTGTGTTACCTTTTATGTAGTTTTACCAAGAAAAAATATAATTAAGATATACATGTATAATGTATTTTTATGTATAATAATATTGAACACATTCAAAAATCTTCGAGAAAATACAGTTCTTTTATACAGGGTGACACGCAACGAGCGCCCACTAAGTATATAGCGTTATTCCTTACCAAAAACTGAGTCAAAAAGTCCTGAACCATTTTTTTTATAACGCTTAATAAAGGAGTTATTACTGAGTAAAGTCGGGCCAATCAGCGCCAACCTTTAGCCGGGCGCAGGTTATATCTTTCAGAAGTGGAGCCCCCCGTAGAGAGGAGCGGAACCCACTGCGTTTCTGTACGCCCATCCAGAAAAAAATCTAACCCAATCCAACCCATGTCCTAGAATTAAATTATTACTTATAATAATAAAAATCGAAAAAATAATTTGCCGTGGCTCAAACTTTGGGTTTAACCTCTTTTCAACCTCTACTTTATATATACAAAACCTCGATTTTTAAATCAATGGGTCACTTTCGGAAGAACAGCCAAATATTGCATGCTAGCGGCATGCGCGATGGAAAATCGTCGTCGCGCCGGCGCTGTAGCGGCGGAGCGCTCACGCACACTACCAGCCCATGGTTCATCGACATGCGCTCGGCTAAAGGTCGGCGCTGATTGGCCAGACTTTACTCAGTAATAACTTCTTTATTAAGCGTTATAAAAAAAAAATGGTTCAGGACTTTTCGATTCAGTTTTTGGTAAAAAATAAACGCTATGTACTTAGTGGGCGCTTGTTGGGCACCTTTATATACACGGTGACACCTGTTAAATAAACCTTTGAAATCTCGTTACGAACTGGTCCTTTTTCAATATGCATATATCACACTTTATTTTACATAGGGATTTTCTACAATAAGACTTAAGAGTAACGAAGGATAAGAGGCTAACATTTTGTTGCCTTTTCAAAATTTCAGCGTGATTTTTCTATACAAAAAGACTAAATCTTTTTTTAAAAAATTATTCTATACAGGATGTCCCATTTTAATCTATTACCCTTTTTATTTTCGCAGAGTAAGGTCGAATTAAAAATATGTTCAGACAAAAGTTGTAGGATTCAAAAAGGGCCAATAAACGATCTTATTAAATTTTGGATCGGGGGGTCTGTGTTGAATCCAGGGGAGTTCCCATTTAAAAAAATTGACTTGGGCTCTACTGGGCTCAACACGGACTCCCGATTCAAAATCAATAAGATCATCTATTGGCCCCCTTTGAACCTTACAACTTTTGTCTGAACATATTTTTAATTCGACCTTACCCTACGGAAATAAAAGGAGTGATAGATTAAAATGGAACACCCTGTATATACAAAATAATTTTTTTTAGAGATATATTTAGTCTCTCTCTCTCTCTCTCTCTCTCTCTCTCTCTATATATTCTTTAAAAAAAGAATTTTGCAGAATGCAACGGAACCAATTTTGAGTAAGCATATGACTTTGAGTGGCTCTGAATTTAGCGCCAGGCCAGTTTTTTATGTCA
>NW_021853626.1:44464-73742 GCF_003651465.1 Formica exsecta | reverse complement strand
TAGTATTAAAACCATATTTTAAAAAGTTCCAACTTAATTTCAGTAAAAGACAATATCAGAAGATTCAGAAGATCCATACCCGGAGATTACTGAGTCCGGAGGAAAGGAAAGAGATAGGGGGTGAGGCATGTTTGTATTTCTGATGTTTCCCGTGTAGTATTAAAACCATATTTTAAAAAGTTCCAACTTAATTTCAGTAAAAGACAATGGCCACCAGATCAGAAGATCCATACCCGGAGATTACTGAGTCCGGAGGAAAGGAAAGAGATAGGGGGTGAGGCATGTTTGTATTTCTGATATATAATGTGTTTCCCGTGGCTCAACGTTGTTTTTCATAATTTTAGGAAAACCATCGGATTCGGCAAATTACTCCTAAAGTTCCTAGCTATTTATTGGCGATCCTTCATCGTGATAATATGGCCATTAATTCTGATCCCGATACTGACGCTCGAGAGTGAAAAGGTACGTTCATTAATTGTGACAAGAAACTCGCGTTTAATTCAAGACAAACGGAGCGCGTACATCTACGCGATATTATATTAAAAAAAAGGAATCACATGTACAAATTATTACGATAACTTGTTGGAATCGAGAAAGTCGAAAGAATCGAAGGAGTTAAAGGATCCTTTTCTTCTTTTCCGGAGGCAGCCCCTCGCGATGAAATGTTTATACGTCGTCGCGTTGATGGCAATGTTCTGGGTGACCGAGGTTCTACCATTGCCCGTCACAGGCATGATCCCGGTGGTCCTGTACCCGCTGATGGGCATCATGTCCACCAATGAGACCTGCCTGTGCTATATGAACGATACCACAATGATGTTTCTGGGCAGTTTGGTGATCGCGGTGGTAATCGAGAACTCCGGCTTGCATATGCGAATGGCGTTATTCATCATCAAGACCATCGGTTGTAGTCATCGAAGGTGCTTTTCGTTAATTAAATCAGTGCTGGGATTTAGATGCAACTTTCGGCCGGATTTCTTGACTCACGCCTACGGTTCCCTCTCTTACTGCTCGCTCCTTAGCAACGCAGCGCCGAACGGCCGTAACTAAGGAGCGCGTCACTAGTCTCAGGAACGTGCGTGTCACAAATGTAATAACGCAATAGCCTAGTGCCCTAGTAGCAAAACTGCTCATTAAAATTTTCTATTTAATACTTTATTTCTATTATTAATACTATTATTAATTCTATTATTAACTTCATTTCTATTATTAGTAACTATTATTACTATAGTATTAATAACTAAAATAATTATTATTCTATTATTAATTACGTATGTTCTGTAACAATTTAAAATATTTATGTTTTATTTAAAGTTTAAATAAAACAAATATTTTAATAATAGAAATAACGTATTAAATAGAAAATTTTAATGAGCAGTTTTGCTACTAGGGTACTAGGCTATTGCGTTATTACATTTTTGACACGCACGTTCCTGAGACTAGTGACGCGCTCCTTAGTTACGGCCGTTCGGCGCTGCGTTGTTAAGGAGCGAGCAGTAAGAGGGGGAACCGTAGGCGTGAGTCAAGAAATCCGGCCGAAAGTTGCATCTAAATCCCAGCACTGAATTAAATCATGCGAAAGCCGTTTTCGTTCGTCAAGCCCACTTGTGAAATTCGTTATTTAACAAGATTGATCGAGTCCTCAAAAATATTTAATCCTTAAAAATTGTAGAATTTGTCGTTTTCTCGTCATATTTGATTCAATAACGAGTAGCGCGAGAAAGTATAACGGAAATATTTTTAATGATTCTAGAAATGATATTTATTCACTTATTTATTCTTGGTTTAAAGTTTCAACATAAAATTTACGCGATTTTTTAAATAAATAAAGCAATTAATTAATTTTAATTAAATTAATAAATTCCCAGATTAACGTTGGGCCTCTTCTTCGTAACAATGTTTATCTCGATGTGGATCTCGAACACCGCCGCCACAGCTATGATGATACCCATAATGGAAACAGTTCTAATAGAACTAGAAGCGGTGAGTTTCTAATTTCTTTTTCAGATAAACTTAGAGGAATAATTATACAAATGTTCGCTTCAGCAAGGACTCGGGAACATGTTTGTCCAAAGAGAGGAAGTGGCCGAGGAGGAAAGCGCGGAAACGTAAATAGTTATCATCGTAAATTCACCTCTTCTCTCTTTTTTCATCTCTTTCTCATTTTCCGGATATATTTAATTTCTGAATATTAATATCAAAAATATTCATAAACAAGATAACTCTTCGCGTTCATATTCCATTCGAGTGTAATCTTTTTTAGGAGTAAAAGGCCGACGCACAGCACCATGGTATATTATCTTGTCGCGGCCTATGCGTCCAGTCTAGGTGGCATCGGTACCATTGTTGGCAGCGGTACCAATTTAACGTTGAAAGGCTTTCTGGAGAAGTACGTACATTGCAAATCTAGCAAGCGTGCTATTTACAGCGTATCTTAAAATATTTATATTACGCATATGCACACTAAAAAGGAAGGGGATGTAATATATATATATTAATATAAGCTTTTAATTTCTTCTTTTCATCTCCAATTTTCACTTTCTATTTCTTTTAAAGTTTAATTGCTCTTTCGAGGGAATGATGTAAGATTCGCTTTCGTTTTTTCTAGACGCTTTCCCGATAGTCCCGGCATAAATTTCGCCTCCTGGATGTTGTACTCAGTGCCGCCCATGTTGCTAATGAGCTTCGTTACGTGGTTGTGGCTGCAGGTGATGTACATGGGTCTCTTCAAACCGAAGAGCAAGGACGCTCGTGCCATAGACATTGGTCAGCAGGGCGAGCGTGTCGCGGCGGCGGTCATTGAGAAGAAATATAAGGAACTCGGACCGATCACATGGCACGAATCCTCGGTGGGTGTTCTATTTATCCTCGTAGTGCTCCTGTGGTTCTTCAGGAATCCCGGATTCATGCCGGGCTGGGCTGCTTATATCACAAATTTGTGAGTATCGTAATTGTAGTACGAAATATTCGTACTACAAAATTGAACTATATTATGCGCTACTATGAAGTACTATGAAGTACTATGAAGTATTTGAAGTACAAAAAAATAATAAGAACATAATAATTTATTATTTTACGTAATTCTTCAATTCATAATGTGTATATACAAATATATTTAATATATTTATTAATATACAGAGTGGCTCATTTTAATCAATCCATTGGAATATTTCAGAGCCCTTAAGTTTAAGACAAAAGTTGCTCAGCTGTTAGGGGGAAAGCAGATGATGACCTTGGTTGACCTTAAAAAAGTATCCTCAAGGTCAAGGTCACCTAAGATTTTTATAGGAATCGCCATTTTTTATTTTATATTCTTGTAGCTGCCACACTTAAAGATCTTTTCAAAATTAATGTAAATAAGCCTCATATCTCAGTAATGATTTATCAAAAAAGAGGAATACAAATTTGCCTTTTTTCGATAAATCATTATTGAGATATGAGGCTTGAAAATTAACAGATTAACGTTTAGTTGATCTCAACCCATCTTAAAGCAATTAAGTTTGAGACAAAGAGAAGATGATAATCTTGATTAACTTTGACTATTACTGAGCTCAAGCTCAGATCGGAACCACCTGCGTGAAGTTAGCACCCCATTTTTGAAATTTTAAAATTCTAAAAGTTGTTCCAGGTTGTTCTAAACTTGTCCTAAATTGTTCCAGAAGATCAAATTTATATAATAAAAATTTTCGCGGAAAATAAAAAAAATTTTTTTGACCTGGAACACCATTTTTCGAAAATCGAAATAAAATTTTCCGATGAAAAGTAAAGTGGGCCCTATATTGTTGTTCTGGTCTTAAAAATTTTGTTCCCTGTTGTTCTAGTCGAGAACACGATAGTTTTAAAACGGGAAGCCTGGAACAAGGTTTTTACCTAAAAAAATCGAAAAATAAAATTTTGCGATGAAGAGTAAAGTGAGCCTTATATTGTTGTTCTGGTCTTAAAAATTTTGTTCCCGGTTGTTCTAGTCCAGAACACGATAGTTTTAGAGCTAGAAGCCTGGAACAAGGTTTTTACCCAAGAAAATCGAAAAATAAAATTTTGCGGTGAAGAGTAAAGTGAGCCTTATATTGTTGTTCTGGTCTTAAAAATTTTGTTCCCGGTTGTTCTAGTCGAGAACACGATAGTTTTAAAGCGAGAAACCTGGAACAAAATTTTTACCTAAGAAAATCGAAAAATAAAATTTTTCGATGAAGAGTAAAGTGAATCTTATATTGTTGTTCTGGTCTTAAAAATTTTGTTCTGAGTTGTTCTACGTGGTTATAAATATGTTCTAAATCGACAATTTTGTAAGTTGTTTTGTTTATGAAAAAATGGCCAAAAACTTTTCTTTCCAAAATTTTTATTTTTTCAATATCTCTTAAAGTTTTTGACCAATCAAACTAATACTATGGAACAATGTTTAGAACAACCTTAAAAAGTTCGATTTTCGAAAAATGGGGTGCCAGGTCAAAAAAAGTTTTTTTTTTAATTTTCCGCGAAAATTTTGTATTATGTAAATTTGATCTTCTGGAACAATTTAGAACAAGTCTAGACAACTTGGAACAACTGTTAGAATTTTAAAATTTTAAAAATTGGGTGCTAACTTCACGCAGGTATCGAAGCTAAAATAAATTTTTTAAATATATTTTTTAATTCTATTTTAATATATTTTTTAATATTCTAATTGTACTTTTAGCGCTATTCAGAAACAACAGCGTGGAGTAGTAGCTTTCTGTTCCCTTTGGGGTATTTTATTAACGTCCTCTTGCTTCTCACAATGGGGTATTTCATTAATGAGTCCCTTTGTCTCTGACGATGGGATGCTTTATTCATCCAGTGGATTGATTAAAATGAGCCATCCTATATAATATATAATATACAGTTTCACATAAAGTGTTACGAGGTGTTTTCTTCGAAAATTGACGTCGTACAAAAAATGTTTTAGACAAAATTGATAGAATTTTAAGAGAGAAAAAGATTGATAATCTTGAATTTTAACTAAGGTAATTTTTCAAGATTATGTAAAAATGAACTTAGTTTTTTTAAATAGAACCATCCTAATTTTTTTATATAAATCGATTCCAATATTCGGCGTAAAAAGTTATCAGCGTTGGATGACCAAAAATTGAATAGTTTACGAAATATTTTAAACTTTAATTCAATATAATTTTACATAAATTATAAAATATCTCGTAAAATATTAATTTTTCAATTATCTTGCCTCAAGACCTTTATGAACAAAATAATAAGAAAAATTAATTGATGTAAAGAAAACACAAAGTTGTTCTTAAAAAGAAATATGTAGCTGCTCGCTGTAAATTCATTCATTCTTCTAATTTTGTAAATATCCCGACTTTTCGAAAAGCTACTCTGATACAAAAGTTATTAAGCTCATTGAATTCTATCAGTGGAATAACTCAGAAGTATCCTTTTCTATTTAAAAAAAGGAAATTTTAGTTTATAGTGTCAAAACCAAGGACACTCAAGGTTACTCAAGGCCACCATAGTATGTCCACCTACTTGTCCTATAATTTTGATAATGGGCCTTTTCTCTCAGTTTTCGAGAAAATGTGGTGAAATTTTTTATTAGACTCACTCTGTATATATACAGGGTGTTCCATTTTAAATGGCGACTTCAAATATCTCTTGCACAATGCATTTCAGAGAAAAATATTTCAGACAAAAGTTGCGGAGTTCAAAGGGGGTCAATAGACGATCTTATTAGATTTTGGATCGGGGGTCACCCATATTAAGCTGCCCCCCCTCCCTCCACCATCGCCAAATAAAGTCGCGTCTACCAAATAGTTTAGTGCTAATTACGTGATAATTTATATGCTGTAGTCCGGATTTTGTTGCTCAAACCGTTTAGCAGGAATTTACGTTCAAAGTGGGAGGGGGCCGGCTTAACATTAAGCTAGCCCCCCCCCCCCATAGTGAAAAATATAGAATACTCGAATAAAAAAATAAATAAATAATCAATTACACAGAATTTGTTGCTATTCTGTTGTCCTAAAATAACATAAAAACATTTTGAAAAAAATATATTATTTGATTAATACCACTATACATTCAGTCTCGCCGTGCCATCCACTTGCACGAAATAAAAGTAACTAAAAGAATTTTCGGTGGACAAGGGCTACAAGAATATGCAATAAAAAATAGGGGGTTCCATTTAAGAAAACATCAATCATATTGACCTGGCCTTGAAAAAGTCATTTAAGGTCAAATCCATATTTTCATCATGTGGCCTCCTTCAAACCATGCAACTTTTGTCTGAAACATTTTTTCATCCGATTACTTCTCTAGTTTTTAAATGGGGATACGGGCGCTCTGTTACACCCTGTATATATACAGGGTGTCCGGTAAAGATTGTGCCAACGCTCGTGAGCGGGTAGAGCACAGTAAACTGAGCAGTAAAGTCCTATAACATTTTTTTCTATAACGCTTAATAAAGGAGTTATTATTGAGTAAAGTCTGGTCAATCAGCGCCGACTTTTAGCCGGACGCCTGGTAGTATGGGCCACCATAGCGACGGAGCGCTCATGCACACTACCAAGCGCGCGGCTAAAGATCGGCGCTGATTGGCAGACTCAATAATAACTCCTTTATTAAGCGTTATACAAAAAAAAATGTTACAAGACTTTTCTGTTCAGTTTATTGTGCTCTACCCGCTCACGAGCGTTGGCACAATCTTTATATATATATATATATATATATATATATATATATATATATATATATATATATATATATATATATATATATATATATATATATATATATATATATATATATATATATATATATATATATATATATATATATATATATATATATATATATATATATATATATATATATATATATATATATATATATATATATATATATATATATATATATATATATATATATATATATATATATATATATATATATATATATATATATATATATATATATATATATATATATCTGTATATATATATATATATATATATATATATATATATATATATATATATATATATATATATATATATATATATGGGCAAGGCAGTCTCTTGTTATGAGCAAAAGGTCAATAATAGATATATGAAACAAGAATTTTATTCAATACTTAATGAATCTAATGAATATATTGGACTCATTATATTAAAAAACACATAAATGCGTTCATTATAGTTGTACATTCTTTTAAACATAAATTCAGCAAAATAATTTGTGAAATGGTAATCATGTATACCATAGAAATGTTTGCTTGCATTTTTCTCCACAATCTTTCTATATTTTGTGTATACACAGGTACTGGATTCACAAAATTAACTGCATGATTTAATGCTTTGTATATTGAAATCTTACAATAATAAACCTCGTTTTATACTGCAAGCATCGGGCGATAGTGGATAGACCTCGCTTCGCGTGGAAAATTGAAAACCTATTAATGTTTGCAAATGAAGGAAGATTTGATCGCTCTGAGAGCGATTAAACCCAATTTTCCATGAACATATGTTCAATCAAAAATGGGTTTTGAATATGATTAATATAAATAATACATTAATAATATAAATAATATAAAGTACATCCCGTTTGACGCTATTTTGACTTTAAAGTACAAGGTTCTTTGCCTTGATTAATCAATCAAATACTTATTCTAAGTATTTCATTGATTAATATAATAATCCATATACTTCTAGTAATCCGAGACGAAATTTATAACGTCATTAATCGCTTTTAGAGCGATCAAAGCTTCACTCGAAAACGCTATATGTGAAACCGTACAATGATAGACCTCGTTTCACATTAAAAAACAGAAGACGGATCTCAGGGTGGACCTCGCTTTGCGTAAAAAATTGGAAACCCATGTGGAACCGTATAATGATTCTTCAGGAAACGTGTGGGCGAGGGAGGGGCTCTGCTGCTTCTTCCCGAAAAAAAAAAACTAATCTAATCCAAAACTAATTCTGCTTACTTTATAACTAATTTTAATTTTAAATTAGAAATATATTTGGGGTTACATCCCACATTCATTACAAAATGCTACTTGATAATTTCCCTAAGAAAGAAGAATTACATTCCATTTATAAAACTTCTTTTGTTAATAACTTTTTATATATATAATAAAAGGACAACCTTGATAACATATGTCAAGATCAAAGTATATTATATAATACATGTATATCGAAAAGAAGATCCAGGACCTATGACCTATCAAGGTTGTATCCCTGAGTACTATTCGAAAGATTTTAGCCGTCGGTCATTGTTCATTATATATAAAAAGTTGTTAACAAAAGCAGGTTTATAAATGGAATGCAATTTTTCGTCCTCTAGAAAATTGAAAATCCATGTGGAACTATATAATGATCCCACAGAAAACGTGTGGGCGGGGGAGGGGCAATCTCCACCCCAAAAGACTTAATCTAATCCAAATTTAATTTTACATATCTTATAAGTTAATTTTAAATTAGAAATAAGTTAGTTTTTTTCGGGGAGGGATGGGATAATGTCTCACAAAAAAGGCGTGGGCGGTTTTGCCCCCAAAAAAGCTAATTTAATTTCTAATTTAAAATTAATATTAATTATACGTAGGATTAAGTTTGGATTAAGTAATTTTTTGGGGGTTGGGGGCGCAGGGGGAAAGTCTCTCCCGCCCACACATTTCTTGTGGGATCATTATGTAGTTCCACATGAGTTCCCAATTTTTTAAAGAACAAAGAATTACATTCCATTTATAAAACTTCTTTTGTTAATAACTTTTTATATATATAATAAAAAATGAGCAATGGCTAAAACCTGTCGAATATTACTCAGGGACACAACTTTGATAACATATGTCAAAATCAAGATCATCGGGGGTGGGGGTCCTCTTTTCGGTATATTTACCAAAAAATTAATAGAGAAAAATATCAAATAACTGAAATTTTTTCAAAATTCCAGATCGGTCAAGGATTCAACCGCGGCCATATGCGTGACGATATTGTTCTTCATCATTCCGTCGAAACTTGACTTTCTGCACGCGTTCAACAAAAATCTACACAAACGGCCCACGAAACCGTCACCCGGCTTAATAACATGGAAGATGATTAACCAGAAGATGCACTGGAGTTTGATATTCGTGCTGGGCGGCGGATTCGCCATCTCCGCTGGTAGTACTACATCGGGTTTATCAGCCATGCTCGGTCAGTCCTTGATCGGTCTGCAAAAGATCAACGTGGTGGCGATATTGCTGATCGTCTGCTTCTTCGCTGAGAACGTGACGGAATTAACGGCTAACGTGGCCGTCGCGAATATTATACTGCCAGTCTTAGCGGAAATGGTGAGTCGAGCAAAGTCAACACGATAAAATTGTTTCACATATAACCAATATTTTCTATATCAATGCTGTTCTCTACTTGCAACTTTTGGCCAGATTTCACTTCTACTCGCGCGTTAGCAACGAGACGCGCATAATTAAAGAGTGCAGTACTTATCGTTAGCTTCAGGAGTATCCATATCACAAATATAATGAAGCAATACGTCTCTAATAACACCGCAAAAATTTCCAAATAAAATATTTTTTATATTTTATATCTTATTAATAATCAAAATTATTTTTTTCTATTATTAATTACGTACGTTTTGCAATAATTAAAAAATTTTTATAATATTTTATTCATACAGAGCTTCTTATACGCTTTTGCAATCATATCGATTTATATTTTAAATTATTAATTATATACATATATGTTTCGCGCGCAATAATTAAAGAATTTTTGTAACATCTTATTCAAAGCTATATACATCAATATGATTGCAAAAGTATGTGAGAAGCTTTGAATAAAATGTTACTAAAATTTTTTGATTGTTGCAAAACATACGTAATTAATAATAGAAAAAATAGTTTTATGATTATTAATCAAATATAAAATATAAAAGGAAAATTATATTTGAAAACTTTTGCGGTGTTGTTAAAAGCATTGTCCCACTTTTGCGATATTGACACTTTTGAAATTAAGTGCCGCGCTCCTTAGTTACGCGCGTCAAGCATCTTGTTCGATCTTGTTGCTAACGCGTAAAGTAATAAGTGGGAAAGCAGTAGATGTAAATCACAAAATCTGGCCGAAAGTTGCCAATAGAGAACAACACTTTTTTATATTATAAAAGAACAATTTATATAATAATAGGAAATCTATATATGTAAATTCACTGTCGCATTTTTTCACAGAATTCTATTTATTATTCTTTCTATACGATCGATATTTTTAATAGCAGATTTCCTGGCCCCTCAATGGCATTTTACATATTTATTACTATATTTTTATCATGATATAATTAGAATATGCGGGGGCTACATCTCGATATTGCAAAAGGATAAAAATTATGAATCCATATTTAAATTCGGTAAATCTTGACGTTAGCTTACATCTCACGGATCATTTTCATTTCGACATGTATTGTAAAGAGTACATTCTTAAGTAATACATGTTTTGAATTATGTGGCGCCCTCTCTTTTCGTTCCTAAGATATGCAACTTCAAAATATTACAAAAATAAAATTTTTGGGAAAGCAAATTTAGTTCCAATGACTTTAATTCAACATGTTTTCAAAAAATCATGGTTCTCAATAATTTTCAGAAGGTTCTCATCATTATTAAACATTCATATATTATTAAATATTTATTTAAAGATCTAAATATGCAAGTATATCAAATTTTCTTATTTCAAACTTTCTTTTATGTGGAAAGTTCTGTGTTAAACCATGTTAAGATTTCTAAACCATTTTATAGTTTTATTTTATTATTGTATAAAGTAAACGCATAGCGGCTCTGTCCCTCCCCCTGGACCACCACCCCGAAAAAACTAATTTAACGCAAATCTATTTCTGATTTTAAATTAAAATTAGATGTGGATTGGGTTCGAATGTTTTTGGGGATGGCGGTGCAAAGAGAGGGGCTCTGCCCTTCTTCCGTCCACGCAATCGATAAATAATATTTTTCACACCGTGGACATTTAATATGTCCGTGAATAACTTTTCAATCAGCAAGAAAATTTATTAACTTATTGCTATTCCCAACAAGAAACTTAAAAATACGTGCAGTCGCATGTTGAAAGCTGTTAATGAACTGGGAGAAATAGGTGAAACAATCATTAATCATAATAAATCTATAAATAACTATGACCATCTAGTTATACCTTAAATAATGTAAACAAAAGCTTTTTCTAGTTAGAAGATGACAAATAGATTAATATAACGTACACAAACTTCACTATTCTTAATATCAGTTATAATACCTAAGGAAAAGCATTAAAATTGTCGAATTTTAATTTGTTATATCTCTTAAATCAATGACATTCTCCACTTGACTTTTGCGGGGAATTACTCAAAACACACACACACAAACTTCGCCTACAACATATCTCATTGTAAGTGGAAATAAAATCGGTGAGGTGTGACCTATTATGTTCAAGTAAATAAGTCAATAAGTTTATCTTTACCACAGTAATGGCTAGGAATTCGTAACGTTACACTTATTTCGAAATTTTTAGTGAAACTAGACAATAACTCTATACGTACTGACAATGGCATAATAACGAGCAAATGCAAATAAAAAAATATAAATACACAAATATAATACAACGAAAAGATGATACAAGTAAGTACGACAATTGTCATATTTCAAAATTGCATGTATTAGGACTAGGAATTAAAAGAAAGTACCACATAATTCGAAGCGTGTATTACTTAGGAATGCACTTTCCACAATATATGTCAAAAGAAAAGTGATCCATGAGATGTAAATTAATATTAAGATTAATCTTTAATTCTGTTCTCACAATACAAGTGGCGTAAACCAAAATGATTTTGACAACAAAACTTTCTTTTTTCTTTATAGTGTGTGGCTATTAAAATACATCCTTTGTATTTGATGCTGCCGGCGGCTATCTGCTGCTCGTTCTCGTTTCATTTACCGGTAGGTACCCCGCCGAATGCAATTGCCAGCGCGGCGGGTCATATAAAGACAAGGGACTTTATGATCGCCGGTATCGGGCCCAGCATCGTCACGCTCGTCGTCACCGTGGGGGCGTTCTCCACATGGGGTACATACGTATTCAATCTGTCCGAGTTCCCCGAGTGGGCGACATAGCGGTACTCGTCAGTATAGTCCTTCGATATTTATTTGCGCTTCGTGCTCCACCGAACGCGCGTGTTCCACAATGACAAGAGTACTACTCGTACATAATAACGCCGAATATTCTCATCTCATCGAAAAAATTCGGTCTCTCTATAATAGATATTTTCTTACAAATTCCAAAGATATCTGACGCCTTAAGGGATAAGTTCGCACAATCGCGAATCTCAACTTCCTCAATGGCAAGAATAGACTGGATGGTACTATGTATGTATCGTAAAAGCGAAAATTGTCAAATATGATAAGAAAGTAACAATATGATACATCCTCAGAATAATTTCGCATGTGGGATGATATTATTTTTGTATGAAATGTATAATAGTATACAAAAATCCTCAAATAAGGAATCCACTCTTACATATGTCTTAGCGACCAAAAAATCACTGACAATACTAATTTTTAGCCAATCAAAAAACACATAAACGTATTTATTTATATATATCAAGTATGTTCACAATATACATATTTGGAGTCGGAAACTAAGTCAATCAGTCACTTGCATCTCAAATTCTCAATTCCTGAATCTTGTCTCACTCTTTGATTTACTTATCATTCGTAATAGTGTAATATGTATATTTTTCTTATATTTTCCGCTTTGCAAATGATATGATTTTTCTACTAATACAAGAAATCAAGAAAATGATACTGACAATATATATTATTAAATTCTCTTATATACAAGGTGTCTGCTAATAATCGCCTCACCCGTAATGTGCAGGTAGAACGGATTAAACCGAGCAGGAATAGAAATAGGTGAAACAATCATTAATCATAATAAATCTATAAATAACTATGACCATCTAGTTATACCTTAAATAATGTAAACAAAAGCTTTTTCTAGTTAGAAGATGACAAATAGATTAATATAACGTACACAAACTTCACTATTCTTAATATCAGTTATAATACCTAAGGAAAAGCATTAAAATTGTCGAATTTTAATTTGTTATATCTCTTAAATCAATGACATTCTCCACTTGACTTTTGCGGGGAATTACTCAAAACACACACACACAAACTTCGCCTACAACATATCTCATTGTAAGTGGAAATAAAATCGGTGAGGTGTGACCTATTATGTTCAAGTAAATAAGTCAATAAGTTTATCTTTACCACAGTAATGGCTAGGAATTCGTAACGTTACACTTATTTCGAAATTTTTAGTGAAACTAGACAATAACTCTATACGTACTGACAATGGCATAATAACGAGCAAATGCAAATAAAAAAATATAAATACACAAATATAATACAACGAAAAGATGATACAAGTAAGTACGACAATTGTCATATTTCAAAATTGCATGTATTAGGACTAGGAATTAAAAGAAAGTACCACATAATTCGAAGCGTGTATTACTTAGGAATGCACTTTCCACAATATATGTCAAAAGAAAAGTGATCCATGAGATGTAAATTAATATTAAGATTAATCTTTAATTCTGTTCTCACAATACAAGTGGCGTAAACCAAAATGATTTTGACAACAAAACTTTCTTTTTTCTTTATAGTGTGTGGCTATTAAAATACATCCTTTGTATTTGATGCTGCCGGCGGCTATCTGCTGCTCGTTCTCGTTTCATTTACCGGTAGGTACCCCGCCGAATGCAATTGCCAGCGCGGCGGGTCATATAAAGACAAGGGACTTTATGATCGCCGGTATCGGGCCCAGCATCGTCACGCTCGTCGTCACCGTGGGGGCGTTCTCCACATGGGGTACATACGTATTCAATCTGTCCGAGTTCCCCGAGTGGGCGACATAGCGGTACTCGTCAGTATAGTCCTTCGATATTTATTTGCGCTTCGTGCTCCACCGAACGCGCGTGTTCCACAATGACAAGAGTACTACTCGTACATAATAACGCCGAATATTCTCATCTCATCGAAAAAATTCGGTCTCTCTATAATAGATATTTTCTTACAAATTCCAAAGATATCTGACGCCTTAAGGGATAAGTTCGCACAATCGCGAATCTCAACTTCCTCAATGGCAAGAATAGACTGGATGGTACTATGTATGTATCGTAAAAGCGAAAATTGTCAAATATGATAAGAAAGTAACAATATGATACATCCTCAGAATAATTTCGCATGTGGGATGATATTATTTTGAAATGAAATGTATAATAGTATACAAAAATCCTCAAATAAGGAATCCACTCTTACATATGTCTTAGCGACCAAAAAATCACTGACAAATTTTTAGCTCCTCAGAATAATTTCGCATGTGGGATGATATTATTTTTGTATGAAATGTATAATAGTATACAAAAATCCTCAAATAAGGAATCCACTCTTACATATGTCTTAGCGACCAAAAAATCACTGACAATACTAATTTTTAGCCAATCAAAAAACACATAAACGTATTTATTTATATATATCAAGTATGTTCACAATATACATATTTGGATAAGTCAATCAAGTCAATCAGTCACTTGCATCTCAAATTCTCAATTCCTGAATCTTGTCTCACTCTTTGATTTACTTATCATTCGTAATAGTATATTTTTTATATTTTTCTTATATTTTCCGCTTTGCAAATGATATGATTTTTCTACTAATACAAGAAATCAAGAAAATGATACTAATGTCCTTTACCATTTTGCGATTTTCGTAATAATTATTGAAAAATTAATTAAAAAAGATCGACCAATTCGCGCGAGTATAAGAGCGCAGCGAGAAGACACAACCCAAGAGTATGCGGTCGCTAAGCGCGCGACAAAAGTTTTGGGAGGAGTGCTCTACAAATGACAACAATTACGTACGAGCGGTACATAATAACGATGGTCCTTGCGTTCTAGCAACCACAAATCGATGTCCCATATCAGGCCGTCCTTTCTCACCACGCGGTAATACTCGCGTGAATTGGCCGATCTTTTTAAATTAATTTCTTATTAATTATTGCGAAGATCGCAAAACGGTAGAGGACTTTCCTTCTCGGTTTCCTGCTCTATCTGCACATTACAGGTGGGGTGATTATTATCAGACACCCTATATATTGTCTCACTTATATTTTAAAATATCCTATTATCTTTGTGAAGTCATCCTATCTTCAGAATTTCGATATAATTAATAGAGTTTTGGCCTCTTTTCCCCAAACAGTTTTAGAGTTCCTGATACGTTTTAAGAAGAGTTCTGTCGATTAAATATAAAAAAATAAAAATCTGGAGATATAGAGTATCAATATCACGTTCTTGCAACACGAAAATTGAATATAACTTTTTTTATTTCAATAGGGATCGATTTGAGTCGTAATATTTTTCTATAGAACTCTTTGCGTCATTTAGAATTTTAGAAAAAACAGAAACTCCCAAAATAAATTTTTAATTAAAAAATTTTAATTCGAGAAACGAAAAATTGCTAAGATTCTCAATTTCAATTCTATCGGTCCCAGTTTTAAGAATAATCGTTAAAATTCTTGGGAAGTTATCGTGAAGTTGACTATCTTAATCTCCTACTTTTTACATTTAATTACAGAACTCGTTTTAAAACGTATCAGGAACTCTAGAACTCTTTAAGGAAAAGCCAAAAGTCTCTATTAATGAGCTTCACAGAGATCAATATATGTACAGAAAGATCGACACACACAAAATACGTGTCTGAAATAGTGAAACATCATGTATGTGAAATGCAGTGTCATTACAATGATAATAGATGTATTAAATTTACATACGTAATCTCTCTCTCACTCACCATCCACGTCAGAATCCTGATTGACGTTCTCCGCTTCTTCTGCCATTTCGCCAGATGGATTTATGACGATCCCCAATTGCAGTCAAGAGGCACTTATTTGGCGAAAACGTTCGACAACACTTGGCCCTAGGATAAAATTAGAAAAGTCCATAAAGCACGACGGAACCGTCGAAAGGGATTGATAAACATAACCTTCATAGCGGATATATAACCTACAAAGCGTTTCTGTCACGTGCGATTGCGTAACGTGTCGTAAAAATACGCGATGATAGTAAAACCTATCATCACGGTTGTTTCACTGTGATTGATACCAACACATTCGCGATATGTTTATCATTTCAATCGATATATATATATACAAACAATGAAAAAAAAATTTTCCCCTTTATCACTAACCTTACCGTCACAAAATGCATGGAACACATATCATTGATTATACATAGATGGAATAACTCATATGTTATAATTCGCCGATTGAAGATAGCGCGCAAGTGCAACCGCGAATTTTAATTCGGAAATAAACCCTCTTCAAGAGAGATTAACTAATTTATTATATTATATATGTTATATTGTTATTATATTATATATATACTTGTATATGTATATGTATATAAATTTTTTATTAATATTCTACTTTAAAAAATTTACGTTTACATTTACGTACTTTCAATTACGTGAGCAAACCACAAACATTAACGAGCTATTTGATCGACGAAGAAAAACTTCTAAGACATTAAAGACATTATGAGCACAGACATAAGCCGATTTAAATAACTGATTACAAGTATTATATAGGTTAGACGAGAGAAAATTCAAACTATCGCAGATTTAAGCCGCAAGATAGATATTGATCGTTCATATTGAAGCAAGTTTTGTTATTACTGAACTATCTCGGAATAATTGAGATAAGTTTATTAATAATTTCGCCAACGCTCGGGGCAAAGATTGAAAAATGTTACAGCCAGTATTGACTCAACTTTCTCGATTTTGTGATAAGACTTTCGGGAAATATTATTTTATTTGCTGAATGATATGAAATTGGTATGGATCCATATTGATTAGAAAATTATTTATTTCAACAAATATTTTTGCAATAATTAAATTTTTCAGTGATATATCAAGAGAGGAAAAGAAAGAGAAAGATTAAAACAAACTTGTTTTTACTAATTTAAAATTTTATTTACTCGATAATAAATACTGAATCGATTATCAAATTATATCATATTCATATTTTCTATATATTTTTTTAATTATATATACAATGTAAAACAATTAATAAAATTAATTAATAATTAGTAAAATTGTTATACAATATCTTCATATCCTTTTTATTGCAGGGCGCTTAAGTAAAAACAATATGCACAATAATCTATAATAATTTTAACAATGTACATACAACAACGCTACCAAAGGAGTATATAGTATCACATATATGAACTTTGTACAAAGCTTCTGTTATAGTACATATAATAATTCGAACTTTGATGCACAAAACGATGTCGCCGAGTTATGAAACTATCTTTTTGATACATTCAGAAATTCAATAATACGATTAATTTTATAACTGAACTGTATATTACACATCATGTCGAAGTCGCTTCTAATAATTTATCATTTTCATTGATAGTGCGAGATCCCGTCTTTTCGTCCTTCTCAGATTTCGCAATCTAATAGAAACAAATCAAATATATTAAAGAATATATTTTATTATTATTATATATTATCTTTTATTAATATTAATATATTAAAAAATTATTTTATTAATAAAAAAAGCATCTAAACAATATATAATATTAAAACACACACAGCGCACATTCAATAGTAATTAAACAAACTGTTAATATATTGCTACAAATTATCAGCAAAATTATTGAACAGAAAGTAAACAGGCAAATGGAACGGTTGTTATTTAATAAGAAATTCAGTCAAAAATGATAAAATAATTTAATTAAAAAATAATAAAATACCTTGACCTGATGAAGTTCTTCGGGCGTGATATCTTTGTTTGAAGTCTTCAAATATTTTCTCATAAATGGCGCCAGGAGCATCGGATCTAACTTTTCAACATTTTGGGAGGTAATAAGAGTTACGATGAGACCGACGCTTATAGTCATTAAGGCACCGGTCATAGTGTACCAAAGATAACTGAGACGGTACAATGCCCATGGTTCCCTATTAAATAACGGTTATATATTTTGTTATAAAACGCGGAATCTTTCTGCTGACAAAAATTTGTAGCAGACGTTTGGCAAAATCTGTTCGAACAGACTTGGCTATCTGGGTATACAATCGATTCTTTATCTTAATAAACTCACAACAATATGTATAATTATTGTTGGGATTGGGTAGTAATTAGTTAAAAAGTTAAGTTAAAAATTAAGTTAAAAAAACGTTAGTTAAAAGGTTAAGTTAAAAAGTTAAAAAGTTAATAACTTTTAACTTAACTTAGGCCGGTATGCATAGTCCGTTCTTATATAAAGATCGTCTTAAGTGTGGTCTTGGGTCGTCTTGAAATCCCATTCAACCAATGAAATGATCGCATAATATCTTAAGACCATACTTAAGACGATCTTGAATATAAGAACGGACTATGAATACCGGCCTTAGTTAATTTTGAACGTGTTAACTTTTAATTTAAACTAGTTTCTTTTAAATGCATTAACGTTAAATTATTAACTTTTTTTATACAAATTAAAATTTTGTATCTTTGATAGTCGAAAATTATCTGTTTACTAATAATTATAATAACATAAAACAGTATCCAGTACCATTAAAACGTGCGTTCATAAAATACAACGCAACGGTACCATCCTCAGCGCATGTAGAGCGTATGTTTAGTGCAGGTGATTTAATATATGATGACTTAATGGCTTCTGCACACAGAACGCAGAAACGCTTGCCGCGCGGCAGAAGACGACGCGGTAATCAATCAATTTTTTGCTCTAATTAAAAAGTTATAAGTTGATTGGCTACCGCGTCATCTTGTGCCGCGCGGCAAGTGTTTCCGCATCCTGTGTGCAGAGCAGCGATCGTGTAACTTTTCCCCTAGGGTGGAAATGTAAAAAGTGAAAAATTTTGCCATTAATTTTAATGCAACCATAAGAGGAAAAATTATGGACCATAAGTTTAAGATGCCACTTTTATTAAAATTCAATAAATTGATTTAAATTGTTTAAATTTATTGTTAGAGTATCTAATAATTAAAAATAAAGCGGTTCAAATTAAACAGGAAAGTCCTTTTAATCGAAGTCCCTATTAACCGTTTTGTTTTTAAACACTGTGGGCGTTTTCCAGCAAGGTACACAGACGACACAGTATATTACACATTATCACATGATCGGCTGTCAAATGAAGAAATTTAAAATATAGCCAATCGCGTGATAATGTGTAGTACACTGGGTCGTCTGTGTACCTTGCTGGAAAACGCCCTATAATATCTCTATTTCACAACTATAGTATATTTAAATAATGTGTATTATTAATTATTATATAAGAAAAAATACATTATCTGTCTTATAAAAAACTACCTTTTTATTATATTACCTAAATTTAAAAAGTTTAATTTAAAATGTACAATTAAAAGATTAATTATGTAAAAAAACACACAATTTTGCATAATTATCTTTTAACTTTTTAATAAGATAATAATTTTTTAACTTAACTTTAACTGAGTTAATTTTTGTTTAAGTAACTTTTAATATAAAACTTAGTTAATTTTTGGGCCACTAACTTTAAACTTAATTTAGTTAAAAAAAATTAACTTATCCAACCCTGGTTATAGTACCAGTTATCCATCTACGTCAAATTGATATACGTATAATTAAATTTAGGGTAATACTGCATAAAAGGTAATACATCTCCGATTTTATCGCCACTTAAATATGTTATAGAGGAGGTTCTTCTGAGTAATTCCCCGCAGAAAAAATACATAAGTAGGGGACAACATTGGATTTAGGAGATATAACAAATTAAAGTTTCACAGTTTTAAAGTTTTTTTCTCAGGTATTATAATATAATATAATATAATATTAGGAAAAGTGAAATTTGTGTATGTTGTATTTGTTGTAGAGCAGACGTGGAAGAAGTGTTTGTTTATATTCACGGGATAGGTACACGGTCATGGATATTTTATCAATAATGTGTTTCACCTATTTCTCGCAGTTTGTTAACAGTTTTCAACATGTAATTACACGACTTTGTGAGTATTTTCTTGAAAAATATCATTTTTTGAATGCGTGGACGGGGGAGAAGCTCCGCCCCTTTCCCCACCTTGAAAATAATGTAACCAGGGAATTACTCAAAAGAACTTCCTCTACAATATATTTAAGTGGCGATAAAATCGGAAGTATGTTACCTTTTATGCAGTTTTACCAAATTTAGTAACACCCTCTAAAACTTACTCTCCACTCGTGTCGTCCAAAATCGAATTCGGCGGTACAGATAGCAGTAAATTTTCCACCTGCGGGAACGAGTAAGCGCATCCCTCCGTGGTGACGGGTTTCACATCGAATCTGCAAAGACATATATGTGATTGTATTTTGAAAGGAAACAAAATATGGTATAGACATGTATATCATATACAGGATGTTCCGAGATTCGCGAATCAAAATATTATTATATACAGGAAAATTGTCAAAAAATTAAGTAATAAAAGTATTTGCGCGATTTTCAGGACACCTTTGTAATGACGATTTTAATATTAACTTAATTTGTCCACTAGCGATGGCCGCTTCAGCGGAAAGACCGAGCCAACCCATGAAGCTCAGACCCGCGAGTCCTCCGATCAGAGCACCCTGGCAAATTGAAAACACGAGAGTTTTTTTCTTCTTTACTTTTATCGACAAATCCGAATATACATATATCCATTAAATTAAGTCAAAGTAAAGTTATCGTTAGAGCACATGCCTTGCCGTTGATCCACGGTAACAATAATCCCATACTAAAAATGCCAAGAGACGGTCCGCTAGTGATGGCGCCCAGACTCATGGATAACTACAAAAATCATTCCAATATGTGAGACAAAAAATTTGATTTATATTACTTGACAGGTCTCCGATCTGTTTACCTGCAGCACATGAATGCCCGCCTGTTCGACGACAAAGACGAGGGCAACACACGTCGCGCCCAAAACGACAACGGTAAGCTTCATGAAGATATCGGCAGTTCTACGCGTAAATGGGGTCTTGATGAAGGGCTTGGCAAAGTCCTCTAGTACTACTGCCGCCATAGAGTTTAAGCCGGTCGACAGCGAGCTAAAAAGAATCCCAAAAATAATCTTATATGCACACATCTAAAAACAAAAGGGATAGCTATAACTTTTAATTATCTTCTTTTAATAACTTCTAATAATTATATACAGATATTTTTCCATTTTATTTCAATTAATTAAATGTAAATGTGAATTACCTGAGCGCAGCGCTAAACACGCCAGCCACGAAGAGACCAGGCAGTCCTGGAAATTGTCCTAAAACGTTCATGACCAGCAGTGGCAACAATTGATCCTTGGCACGTGCCAGCTGTAGCATGTATATATACATTAATCGATGTTCAATTACCGCGATTAAATAAAATTAACTAAACGTTACCTTGGTCGTGAGTGGATCGCATTCGTGATACCAGGCGTAAATTAGTAGACCGGCGTATCCGCACATGCCAATCAGAATTAAAACTCCGACTATAAAAATTTAATTAAGTCTTTAAAAAGTCCTCTTAAAGAGCTCATCCTCTCAATAATGCTCACTGGGTTGTTGGTCTTGTAAAAAAATTATTAATTTTTTTAATTTATGAAAGAATAGAATATACCTTCTAGCTGATTGCAAAGTAGGAAGTGACAAGTATCGTTGAATCATATTTTGATTGATAGCGGAAACTTGTAGCCAATGTACGAAACCACCTATCGTAAGCGCCCAAATCGTGTGTCTCGTCAAAGGGCTCCAATCTGTCCTGTTAAGCGAGACAATTATACATTCTAAACCAAAAGTTTAAAAATACTGATAAATTATATTAAATTTATTTATTAACGAAAACTGATTTAAAAAAAGATATATATTTATACAAAATAAAGCACATACAAAAAAATTACACAAAATAAAATTGTGGACATTTGAATGAATAATCCAAAAACGTCGGTTTTTAAAAAGTGTTTTCAAATTATTGGCCTGGAGCGTACTTTTAATTTCAATTAACATATATTTTTAATCATCCTGTGTTTTATAAAATAAAAACATGTCTGTCTCTCTAAAAAAATACAAGGCTGTAATTTATATCATTTATAAATCTTCATTTCTTTTTCTTTCATATAAAGCTACACTTATTTAAGTGTTAAGATAACGAAATCGGGACATCTGTATATTATTAATGTTAAATGCACGCACGTGGGTAATTCGAGTCTTCCGGATTCTAGATTTCTCCGAACCACCAAAGACAATCCACCGATGTCGGCTGTGCCCTTAATTATAATTAACAACATGGAGCCAAACATGATGAAAGTCTGAATGAAATCCGTCCATACTACTGCTTTGAGACCGCCCTGAATGCAATAAAAAATAAATCCTTTCAGAAGAAGGATTAAATAAGCTATTTCCCTAGTGCTATTAATAAAACCCATTTTACTTGGGTCAATCTAATCTGACTGTGAAATGTAATTCAATTGGAGTCACATATACATACAGGACATTCTAAACCGGACGTCCTTTTAATAGCAGATTCTTTGATAGAAATTTTAGAAACGATTTTTTCTTAGGAAATATGGAGGGAATAATTTCCAAATTATAAGCGATTGAAAACGAGGGGCTTTTCGTAAAAATTAAAATTAGAAAAGATCAACAAAACTACATTCTTCAGTTAATTTCAGATTTACTTTAATAGAATTTTTATTTGATGTTACGGAACTATATTATTATGAAAAAAATTGGAAACTTGCAAAAATGACGACATTTTCAATTATTTCGACTGATCAGAAAATCTGCTGTTAAAAAGATATCCGGTATGATTTTAGAATATCTTATATATATATGTATATATATATTCTTTTTACAATAAAAAAGGGGTATGTATAAGACAAACACAGGTATATGTTTTCAGTTTTAATTGATTATTTGCGTCTATATTTGAATTTGTTTTGCATTTATATTTCTTTCTTAGATCTTGGCTAACTTACCACGCAGGTGTAGAATATGCAAACAATGCATACAAAAGGCGTGATTATGTGAACATTCACCCCCGTAACTGAAAATAAAGTTGTCGGAAATAATTTCTCACGTTAAACACGATTCTCATATTTAGGAGACATATTTTGCAAGTCAATTTGATTAAATTTTAATTAGTTTCGATTTCTTATTAAACTTTCGTTTGAGAAAGGTGTATACCTTGATTGAAGGCCAATGCGGGTACGTAGATGACAATTGGGAGCCAAGTCATCTAAAAGAAGTCCTCATATATATTTGTATTGCTCGAGACAGCGAAATCACAAAAAAAAATCTTTATGCGCGCGATTCTCTTTTTCGAGGATTTACTTACGATACCGATGGTGAAGAGGACCGAACCTAACAATCTGATCCTTTTGTCGAAACGTTTCTCGAGATATTCGTACGTGCTGGTAAGTTTGAGATCGTGAAAGACCGGCAGGAATACGATGGACATAACAAGACCGACGAAGATGACCGCGCAACCGATGAAGAGGTAGCTCGTACCGTGCACGTAAATCTCCGTCGGTGTACCAAGCAATGAAATACCTGATGTTCAAACAATTTTGAGCGATTAGAGAAATTAGTCTCATGATATAATTTCTCGACATTGAATAATTATTACTTACTCGAACCACGAATTCATCCCCGAAATTATGTATAATAATATATTTGTTAAATTATAAAATTAAATAGAATAAAAAATGTATAGAGATTTTGTACCTATACTTATTATTATTAGACATAATTTTATAAATGTTCAATCTTGGAATTTTTCGGCACACACAAATCAATATTTTATACAGCAAATATTAATATTATTACCATCATATTGCTTGTTATTATGTTACATGTGCTTTTTAATTATTTAATTAATTTTATCTCTGTTTCACGTTTTCAAAAATGCATATGTTATGCGTGCCACATAATGCACAACCTGGGCAATTATGTATAAGTTTCTATAGCATATTTAAAGCATTTGCACAAGTGACAAGATATTTACAACTTAAATGCTTGCTTATCTAATCTAACAGTTTGTTATCATCTGAATGAAGCTGTGATATATGTCATGAAAAAAAAAATCATGATTAAATGGAAATTTTCCACATAAGTATATGCAACACAGCAAATAAATATATACAAAAAATGGTATTAAAAACTTCTCATATAATGAGAAACATATAAAGAGAAACATCGTGAATCAAATATTAGACTATTTTGATTATAACGCTTAACAAATCAAATAAAAATAAATAAACCTTATTAAAGAAATGTATTAAACTGGCAAAGTATAAATCTTTTTCGAATTTTTCTTCTCACTTTCAAGTCATTATTAAGATATAAATGTGTATTACAGGCAGGTTTTGATATTTTTATCTTTAATGATCTCTTGTCACAGCAGAGCGTACGAGAAAAATTAATAAAATGCGGAAATATAGCTGTACCCGATATAAAGCTCGCTATCAGGCTGAGGCTGACTGGAAATGTCTTCATGTTCCTTCCGCCTACCAGGTACTCGTCCTCGCCTGAGGACTTGTTCACGAAGCCAAAATAGATGCCGACCATGCCGCAGGCGATCAGCATCGCCGCGAACACGGTGTAATCCGACGTACCGAAGTTCTGCATTGACTCGCTGATCTCCTGTACGGTGGGCATTTCCGGTGTCCAATTGGTCGAGCCCAGATCATTCAAGGTACCTTCCGAGGTCATTTTGTTGCAAAACGGAATCTCGTCGCTTTGATAGATTACCGCAGTGGAGGGATGTGTATCGTTCTCGAGGGCAGAATCTTCCGATTGTTTTAATCTAACGCTTCAACGTAACGCGTTCTATTAACGTCGGAAATAACAGCGGTCACGCTATGATCTACCATAAAGAATATGGAATAGATCGCGAAAGAATTTGCGGGATGCTATGGCAATTTAATTATTTATAAAATAAAATTTGTCGATAATGTTAATCGTTTATTAAAATTTTGTCAACATTTGAGAGAGCGTTTAAATGATTAAGTTTCACTTTTGAATCGAGATCGAATTTGATCTCCAACTGTATCGTTAACAATATTGGATTAAGTACGCGAGTATTGAAAGATTCGAGATTTACAAGTATTAGAACAGACCGATACCGGACGCTCTCAAGTTAACAAAGTGCTAGATTGGCAAGTCTATCACGGAAGCCGAGAGACGACTACCTTGACGCGAATCGCAGCGTAGTCGGGTGAGGAAGAGAGTCACACCGCGCCGCGATTATACGCGTCACGATAGTGTCATTGCGACAATCTTCTAATTAAGCCTAACAATGGGCATAAAGTACGGAGTACGAAACGAACGACCGACGGGTTATATTCCACGGCCAGAGAATCATAAGTGGATAATATGACCTAAATTTAGCATTGGCGGTACGGATACATGTTTGGGAATCGGTAACGATTCCAGCACCACGAGTCTTGCTACACGAAATCTCGTAGAGCCGATGAACGTCGGTTGTCCCGCGCAAAAACGCTTCAAGAGATGTCGCGATCGAAATCGTCACTTACAATGACGATACCAATCAATAATCTTGCTAATTTCCATTTACAAATCCTTCACGATCGATTATCACAGCGAATCATATAATCAAGTGTTCTTTAATCAGTACTTAATCTTTCGCTACATTGCAGAATAAAAATATATGCAAATATCGCAAATATTTCCAGGATAAATATCGAGGAGTAAAGAAGAACGTAATCATACGTAATCATACAATTTTCCCTTTAATTTTAATTAGCAAATGCATAGCGTATGTATTCCGCGCTTAGATTTCTAAAGATGTATACCTTATGTTAAACGTATCGCGACAAAGGCTTAATGACATAATAATCTTTATCCTTCATAAAAGCGTGGCAATTCATTGCCCAATATGACTTTCCTCTCAATTCCCTTTTCCGTGATCACTCCAGTTCGTATGACACCGCCGCTACTTCCGTCGCGGGCCATGGCTAACGCGAGCGCTGTAAAAAGTTATTATTAAGAATTGAATCTCCTTTCCCTTTGACAATGCACTTACTATTCTCCACTAGTTTGAGACACTCGTCCTTTGACATTTTGGGTTTATATTGCGCGTCCACGTAGCCGTACACATACGTCGAACCGGAACCACCTATCGAGATCGGCTGTCTCACGCACATACCACCTATGGGAATACTATAGACCTGACCACCCTTCTGTTTATCCCATCCCGCCACCAGGATCCCGGCCATCAGGGAGTCTCGATAATTGTAGCATATCTCGCGAAACACGTTGGCAGCCGTTTCCACCAAGGGCTGCGTTCCGAGCTCCATTCTGATATGAAAAATTTATTTGTCTTATAGGTGTCGATAAAATATGGCAATTATTTATTTCCCTGGATGTTATCTTACTGATGCAAACCCAAGTGGTAAGCTACAATATCGGCGATCGCCTGTGTGTCCGCCGCTGAGCCGGAACGACAACAGTAAATGTAATCCGTCACTCGTGTCAATTTGTCGGCGTAACGGTTGGAAACGTAAGCTCTAGAATAATGAATTAATTACAAAGAATTGTAATCGATAAATATGATCTCGTCGAATAAATTATATACTTTACCCCGTCGTACCCCGAGAATCAGCACCAATTACGACGCCACCATCGAATTCGCATGCCATGATTGACGTCTGTAAATAGGTTGTAAGATGGCATCAAACATTGCAACGAATTGATATAAGGAGCTCAAATGCAGTGTCGTAAATCAAGATAAAGAAACACGTGATAAACCCATAATTCTCTTTATCAGAATCTCACAAATTCAAATCTTTTAATAGAATCTCACCGATGATGGAAACTTAAATGTAACGTTTTACACCATACTTACAAAAGTTGTTGCTTCATTTGACTGCGTTTAACCACTTCTCTGCCATTTTCTCCTCTCTCAAATACAATAACTTTCTATAAATATTCCTTTGATATTTCCAATACTTTTTATAAATATATTTTCAAGATTTTAAACTAAACTTTGCATTCTTATAAATCTTTATAAAAAAATATTGAATCAAAACTATATTTTAAAGTATGTGCGCAGAATACAGATAGAATAGCGATGTTAATTGATTATCTATACAGGGTGTTTCACAAATACTTCAACAAATTTTTGGAGTAAGTTCTCCACACAAAAACAAGAAAAAAATATCATATAACATATGTCTGGAAATGCCTAGTTTATAAGTTATAATTGAAAGATTTCAACCACAAAAACTGACAGAACATATCTACAATGACACATGACCAATGTAATACATCTTCAATTCAATTGTGTATCCACTAACAATTCATAAATGCTCAAAATGTCCTCCACCTGCTTTGATGCACGCATGGACATGTCGGATCATGGACTGTTACATCATTTCAAAGATCCCATGACAGTTACGAATAGTTTCGCAGGCATTTACGATGCGTTAATAAAGCGTCTCTTCATTTGCAATTTTAGTTACATAAACTAGGGCTTTTAAGCGTCCCCATGATAAAAATATAATGGATTTAGGCCAAGCTATGGTACTGAATTGAATATAATCTTTCGATTATAACTCATAAACCAGGCATTTCTACATGTTTATATGACATTTTTTTTTGTTTTTATGTGGAGAACTCACCTCCAAAGTCTATTAAAATATTTCTGAAACATCCTGTATATAATAAATAAAAACTTTTTCTTTTATAATTTTAGTTTTGTTATAATCGAAATATTATTAAACAATTAACACGTAGAAAGTGTCCATAAATTTAAAAAAAAAAGAAAATTGAATTACAAAAGACATATTTTTCAAAGTATACATCCAATATATCGGTAAAAAGAAGAATCAACTTTTTTATCTCAAAAAAGTAGCAGATAAATGCATCTTTTAACTGTGTTTGACGAAATAATCATCTACTTAAATAAATTTCATAAAAAGATTATGTTTCCTAATCACGTCTTTGCAGTGTCATTATAACCTAAAAACGTATCATTATCATCATCATCATCATCCCCGAGAACTCACCCCAGTGCTCTGCTCCGAATTCAGCCAGTCCGGCATCATATTTTCCGAAATGGTAGCCGTTTGTGGTTGCAATATATTATCCATATAAGCCATTCTTATCAAAAATTTTTCTAATTCAGCTATCACACAACTGTCTCCAATTGTCTCTAGCGGAGTCATTCCAAAGGTCATATTCCGATATTCACTGCCAGTACTGAAAATCTATAGTATATGTGACGTAAACTATAGATTTTCACTACTGGCTTTGAATATCGGAACACGGCCCAAGTCAGGGCCGTGGTACATAAAAAAAACTTAAGCAGTAAAGCCTGCGGCACACGGTACAATTTTTCGTACTGATTTTGTTAATTGATTCGTTGCGTGCTGTTCAGCGAAGTATTCTACATGTTCCAATCATAAGAGTGTTACTAGTTTTGGCTTCACACGTGCAGATTATCTAAAGCCCGAATCACACTAGCGGCTCGCAGCTGCGATTGCAATTGGGAAATTAGCTAATCAATGCGCTTAAAAAGTTTATCGTACGACGAATATAATATTACTATAAAACTATTGGCGTAGCGATTGGCTATCGAGTATAGAATTTCTAGAGTCTCTGTATATGATAATAGTCTAGTATACACCGATATACTTTAAGCCATTTTATTCTCTAGAGGAGTGCCACTTGATTCTTTTCTTCTACCCGTATATATTATTTATGATTGTGGATTGGCAATCACATGGAGAATTCGGAGAATCTTGATAGAGACTCTAGAAATTCTCTATTCGATAATCAATCGTTACGTTCAACAAACATTTTGTCGTGTGTTCATGTTTGCACATGTTTGTCGTAATATCAGCTTAAGGGTAATATTAAATTTGTCATGCGGATCAGCATTATGGCTCTTGCAGATCAGCGCGATGACGCGACGCGCGGTATCCAATGAGAGCTATATTTTTTCCGATAATCGGAGCTCTCATTGAATATCGCGCGTCGCGTCAATGCGCTGGTCTGCGAGAGCCATTAAGGTGTCATTACATGGCAGCGTTAAGCGTCGAGCGTCTGTGTAGAAAATTGCGCAGAATCTAATTTTAGCCTAGAATCTATCTCTTTTAAATTCTGCGCATTTTTCTGCGCAGACGCTCGACTCTTAACGCTGCCATGTAAAGGCACCTTAACGCTGCCATGTAAAGGTACCTTAAGGCCGATATTACATTTGTCGTACGACAAACTTTTTAAGCATATT
>NW_021853626.1:42176-43188 GCF_003651465.1 Formica exsecta | reverse complement strand
AGCTCTCATTGGATATCGCGCGTCGCGTCATCGCGCTGATCTGCAAGAGCCATAATGCTGATATTACATTCAGACAAAATGTTTGTGGATTGGCAATCAGATGGAGAATTCGGAGAATCTCGATAGAGACTCTAGAAATTCTCTATTCGATAATCAATCGTTACGTTCGACAAACATTTTGTCGTGTGAATGTAACATCAGCTTAAGGGTAATATTAAATTTGTCGTGCGACAAACTTTTTAAGCATACTGATTGGTTGCAAAATAGAGAATTTCTAGAATTTCTAGAAATAACTTATAGCGCTCTCTTTCGTCATGCTACGTGCGAGCGAGAGAGAACGCAAGGAGCACGAAACAGAGTTCTACGTGCACTACGTGGGCATCGGCCCCCACTCCTTAAATAAAGGCAAACGCTCGGTCTAGATATTGTAGACCGGCACTAAGACGATCTTAAATCCTAAAGCCCGTATCAGGGCCACCGCACAAGCTTTTCCATAACACGTTACGTTACGTTAAGTACTGACTGTAAACCTAAATCCGTAAGTAATCTTAAACTTCAGTCAACGCACAGAGAAAATCGTAACGTAACAAAAGCATACTACGTTACGATTTTGTTTGTGCGTTGACTGAAGTTTAATGCGTAATCTACAATGGCAGTAACAAGGCTGTAGGAGTAGGAGAGTATACTGTTTTTAGTGACTACGTTTACACTTCACCCCTAACCGGGTTTAATAACATCCGTAGTTCGAAGGCTGGTCAATCACAGTCATTCCATTCTTCAGAGGAATAGCTGTGATTGGCCAGTTTCACAACTACGGATGTTATTAAACCCGATTAGGGCCACCGCACAAGCTTTTCCGTAATGCATTACGTTACGTTAAGTACTGATTCTAAACCTAAACTCGTACGTAATCTTATGCGTCATCTACAATGGCAGTAGGCAGTACAGAGTGAGGAGTAAGATTTTAAGAGTTGGTTTTAAGAGCAAATGGGAATTGCCCATTTCGTTACTC
>NW_021853626.1:16096-41950 GCF_003651465.1 Formica exsecta | reverse complement strand
AAGCGTCTGCGTAGAAAATTGCGCAGAATCTAATTTCAGCCTAGAATCTATCTTTTTTAAATTCTGCGCATTTTTCTGCCCATGTAATGGCACCTTAACGCTGCCATGTAAAGGCACCTTTACACGACGAAGGCACGCGCAGGCGCAGATTCAGCGCACATGGTTTTGTAATCGTAGTAGCATAATAATTAACTACCAAACGTTATAATTAGACTACCAATCACCACCAAACGATTGTCTTTCAATTAAAACCAATTTGAACAAAATTGGTTAGTAAATAATATATTGGTTCGGTTAACTTTACAGCTTCCAGTTAGCCATCTTCACTACCTAACCGCACATGGTTTTTTTTTTACTTTTTGGATAAATTATGAACCACCAAACGTTGTAAATAAAGGATTTGTGACCACCTAACGATCGTAACGTAGTATGCTTTTGTTACGTTAGTTTAGGTTTAGAATCAGTACTTAACGTAACGTAATGCATTACGGAAAAGCTTGTGCGGTGGCCCTTAGAAGTGACGTGTAAACGTAGTCATAGACATAATATATCTAAACCAAGGTTTTGCCTTTATTTAAGGAGTGGGGGTAAAGATGCACGTAGAAAAGGACATACTCTGTTTCGTGCTCCTTGCGTTCTCTCTCGCTCGCACGTAGCATAGCATACTCTTTCGCTATGCTACATGCGAGTGAAAGAGAACGCAATGAGCACGGAACAGAGTATATCCTTTTTTACGTGCACCTTGGCCTTCACTCCTCAACACTCGGTCTAGATATACTATGTCTATGCGTGTAAACGCAGTCATAGGTATCCATTCAAGGGCACGGACTTATATAAGAGGAGGAGTCAAAAAAAAAGGTCCAGACAAAGGACATACGCAGCACGCAAAAACACGTCCGAACCCGACACGTTGTCAGTCGGAACCGGACTTATATATAAGGACAAGGCACATGAAGCTTAGAGATACTCTAGTAAAGCCCGTATAGCCCGTATCAGACTACGCATTGAAGATTGAGATTAAAGATTGAAGATTGAAATTTGACCCAATCAGAACAAAGAAATTTTAGTCCCTTTTGTTCTGATTAGTCAAATTCCAATCTTTAATTCTCAATCTTCAATTTTCAATGCGTAGTCTGGGTACCGATCATGTAACTTTTTCCTTGGGGCGGAAACGTAAAAAGTGAAAAATATTAGCATTGAAATCAATGGTAAAATTTTTCATTTTTCACTTTTCCGCCCTAGGAGAAAAGTTACATGATCGATATCCTGGGCTGTGTTCCGATTTCCCACTCGGGTGCACCCAGACACCCAGAGAGCGTTCAGATTCCTCCCAAGTGCTCTCGCCGGACTCTCAAGTGAGACGTTCAAATTGTCACTCTATTCACCCGGGGCTGTGTTCCGATTCTTCACCCGATGGGTGATATTAGTCGTTAATCGCAAGCAAATTGACCAACCACAGTCGATTATTCCTAGAATATTCTTGGAATAATAGACTGTGGTTGGTCAATTTGCTTGCAACTAACGACTAACGACTCATTGTAGACCGGGCTTTATAGTTTTCTACCATAGATATATAGATTGGATTGAACATTGCGAAATAGACAAACGCGCGTCTGCTGTAGAAAGAGAAGTACTATATAAGAGGCCTATGTTTGTCTCTTTTCCTAGCATCTCATTGGTGATTTTCACGCGTTATGGCCCTCGCACACTGGATGCGATGAGCGATGAGCGATGGGCGATATCCAATGAGAACTCTGGTTTTCCAAAAAAATAAAGCTCTCATTGGATATCGCCGATCGTTTATTGCTCATCGCGTCCAGTTTTTTTAAATACTCTGAATTTTATAAAATATAAGATATGTCTAGATTGAATTACTAATAAAGAAATGTACTATCGCTTATATTGATTATGCGATTAATTTTTTTTTCTTGCTACCATGGATGAAATTATATTGTAAAATGCTATCTCTATAGAAATAGGATTAAATGTTTCTCAAGTAGATTCGCGCAATCTAACTGTTTAATTTTTGGGCGGTGGGCATGGTGGGGATAGAGTTGGCGCCTCTCTGATAATCTAGGACTCTAATGGCTGTCAATTTTCTTGTTCGTAGTGTCTTGTAATTATAATATGAGCGAAACTAGTTTGGCGAGATTCGTATTTTCGAAATGTAGAGAAGATATATATAAAGAGAGAGAGGTTTTTGCAAGGAGACAAATTTGCGAATGAATTGGGAATGACCGATTATATGCGAATGAAACATAATGGAAATGTCTTTTTAAACGATCATATATTATCGCAAATTATTTAATAAAAATGGAATGCAATGAAGAAGACTGGTCTGTGGAATGTTCCGATGATGAAAAATACGAAGTGGACGTGAAGGTAAGATAACCAAAATTTACAATATATGTAAATTTTGAAATAATCACTACTTATCTTGATATCTTATAATATTTAAGTAATAAAAATCTCAAGTATAATTCTTAAATAAAAAAAATATATATGTATATATAAATATTCTGTTTTATTACAACTTTTATTTATTACTTATGCACTAATTGAACTTATTATGTTAAGTTATAAGCTAATGATTACTTTTCGATATAGTCTTTGAGAAGATTGATATAGTTAGCATGCGTTTGAAGATCTCCTCTTGGTAAAAATCCTGCTCTTCATGTTTAAACTATTCTTAAATAGCATTTCTTGTACCACTGCATTATCTGGAAATCATTTTCCTCCAAGATGTTTTTTCAGTGATTCAAACAAATGAAAATTATAAGGAGTCAGATCCAGGCTCTAGAGAAGATGCTTTATAATGTTCTAATCAAATGATTACAAAAATTCCTGAGTTTGATATGCAGAGTGAGATCTGACATTATCATGAAGAAAATTCACAAGAAAAAGACCTGGGCTTCTCTAGAGAGAAACTCAAGCCTCTTTCTTCTAATTGTCTCCTTCATAATATAGGAGTATAAAATGCTATTCAAGAGTGATTAAAACATTTAAAAGCTTTTATCAAGAGAAAATCTTCAACTCATGCCAAGGTGGGATGAGTGCATCAATCTTTTCAAAAGAGATTATATTGAAAAGTAATCATTAGCTTATATTTTAATACAATAAATCCAATTTGTACATAAGTTGTAAATAAGAGTCGTAATAAAACCTTACTTTTTGATTCATCTTACCATATTTGATCATATGTGTCATATTGTAAATGTCTAAGTTTATATTTCACATTATGCTGTTAATTTTGTATAAACATCTTTGTTCTTTTTTATTTGTGTAGCATGAATGGAATATAAAAGCTGAAGACATAGTCTCATTGATTGAAGGTTTAGAAGCTAACAATCGCGTTTTAGAACTTGAATGGAAGTGTCCTGGTAGACGAGGACCATCCCCTATTCCCTCAAACAATCGACAACAGGATCATGGATCTCAGGAATACAAGTAACTTTGTAGTAAAAATTTTTGATTGTCTTAATTGAAATAAGAGAAGAGGTTTTTGGGCTAAATGAAAGCCTGGTACAGTAAACAGTGCGCAAGTTGATTGTTGTTGTTTATGTTCTCTCTTTATTCAAATATGTACGTCTCGGTCCTGGATTTGGACCATCTTCAGCATCTATTAAATTACAGATCAGATATAATTTAAAATGTAAACCTATGTAATAAATAATTTACAACTAATTACGAATAACTTTAGAAAAACATTAAAAAGTATGGGATATAAAAAAACTTGTTGTTATTTAAATTAATGCGCCGCGTGTTTTAAAGAATATGTTGCTATCGACATGAAAATATGATAATATGATGGATGAGATGGATCAATTTTCGCTAATATACTGTTAAATTGTTAAAAGGAGCACGTATTCATATGCGGGAATGTTTTATGCTCATCACGTTTAAAGACAAGTGTGCCTCTTTTTAGTTCAGCCGCAAGGGGAGTATGTGCCCAGCTTAGGTGACAAGAGCACATAGTGCTTGTCAGAACTTTTGAAATTTACTCTTTTAGATCGTCAGTATCAAGTGTGTTGTAATTATAATTATGGAAGATAAAGTAGGAGGCAACTTACTTCAATTAACCGAGACGGGCATTGCAACATTACGAAAATAGAGACGCAACTGATGGATGTTTTAAAAATTACATGATGTGTATTGTGTGACATTGTGGTTTGTTCGACTTGTATAAATAAATACGTGTATATAACATGCGTGATATTAACGTTGAGGTGTAAGTTTAGCGCGCCATATTTTAAATTTTTGTCAGAAATTTTGTACTTCTCTTATTTTTATTCATTAGAGCTTCTAATTTCAAATAGTGTATCTTAATTGTTTTTTATATTGACAATATTTTTTTATTTTTATAGAACCGAAGAAAAGTCCGACTTTGACTTTATGGATGAAATGTCATCGCCAAGACTACCCGTCCGTAGAGTCGGTGAGAGTACTCCAAAAGGTAGCGCCAAGAAGAAAACTGCCAGTTTCAATGGAGTATTATCGACAATGTTGAGACACCGTAGATTGGAGCAACAAGAAATCAATTCCAGTCCGAAAAAAAGTGAATCTCCTGGATTAAAACCGCATCCTTCCACTTAAAAACACAAAGTTTGTCTGTTTTATGAAGTGATTCATGTGTGGTAAATCAAAAGCTACAAAACACACAAGATTGTAATGTTGAAATAAGATTACTATAAAGACAGATATTATTCTGTGTACTATCAAAAATAGTTTTTATTAGAAAATATGTGTTAAAGAATAAGATATTACATCTACTTGTGGGTATCATTAGTCATCCTCAATGAGGATATTCATGTTAAGTTTCTACAGCTATAAAAATTATGATATATTTCTATACAAATTGTCTTTATAATAGTAAGAGGTGTAAATAGATATTCATTGATGTATTTACAATATTTTTTCTTGATGCTATAAACATAATGTACAAACATGTACAAATTTTACATACATATTGTGTATATGCAAAATTTGATGTGTGAACAAAAATAAAAAAATATATATTTTACAAATATACACAGGGTGTCCCAGGATTTATCTGACAAGTGCAAGAGCATATTCTACAAATGGAAATAGGAAAATAATATTATATGAAGTTTAGCTATAAAAATGCTTTATTACAAAGTTATAAGCAAATATTGAAACGGAATATGAAAGGTAACCACGGATTTTCCATTGTGCAGAAGTAAAAAATCGAATGTGTTTATTTTATCTTTGTTTATTCATATCATGTTTACTTTACAATATTTAGTACTATATCTTTAAAAGATTTAGTATAATTGTTACTTTTGCATCAATAGCTATTAGATTTTAACCGTTGTATTTTGAAGAAAAAATTGATATGCTGGATTTGCTGTTCACTGTAACATAACATTATTATCATATATATATTTTCTTATCTGTGAAGTACAATGTTAAGTAAAATATTCGACGTTATTCAGTTTTTAAAAGATAATGTGTGAAATATCCATAATATCTTTATTTTATTGTATGTATTTAGGAATATGTATATATGATAAAAGATTATACAACGTATATATACTGTAATGAAATATATGAGATAGAGAGAGAAATTGCATAAAATATAATATAGGCTGCTTAAATATTTAATGTACTAATTTTTTTATATCAAGTTACAATGAATTTTGCGGAAACAAATGAAATAGTAAAAATCGAAATACATTCCGCAACATTTGCAAATTGTGCATGTTTCAAATCGATTAACATATTGCATTCGTATCATTTCCCGTTTCAACATATCTGGCCCAGTCAGGAAAATCCTGAATTCCGTAAACGAAAACGCCCCATGTCGGGAAGAAGATAACTTCTACTATCAAACTGTAGATCGCAGGTGCGCAACCTCCGGAGATTAACATATTGGTCGGGATATGTCCAGCAATGGTTATGATCGCGTTCGGTGGTGTTCCGACCGGCAGACGGAATGAGAACGAACACATCAACGTGGCTGGTATCATCAAATACATAGGATGGATTTCCATCGCTACGCACTAGCGGACAGAAGGAAATATCCAATAAGCAAAATGATCCCAATATACCAGCAGATTGGCAACAGATTTATTCAAAAATTGCTGACAAATTGGCATCAATACTATGTCTGTAGTGAGCTTGTAGTATAATCTGCCAGCAGAGCCTGCTCACAGAACTTGATAGCAGTCTTTGCTATAGTTCTGTTGACAATCTGTTAGACATAATCGAAATTAACAGACTCTGTATTAAATTTATAGCCTTTTTGCTGGCAAACATTTTGCTTGGCAACAGATATTAATCTGTTCAAACAGACTTGGCTGATTGGGTAATTTCATTTTCCCAGCAAGCAAAATGATGCAAACTTTGCGCAAAGTTTGCATCAAACCCGAGCATGCCTTTACAGCAAAATTGTGACAAGTGACGATAAATTTTGCCGTCAATTTGCTTCAAACTTTTTGACAAACCAAAACAAGACAAATGTTTGCTACACAATTGTTGTCAAAATTAAAGCACACCTTGTCGCAAAGCTTTGGCAAAACCTTTGATTTTAACATTCTTGGCTATCTGGGTTATGGTTTAAGATATCTTGTTAGATCCCATACAGCACCGAAAGATTGCAGAAATGTTGCATAGACCTTGCATTGAAACATTGTAATATTGCATAGAAGTTGCGAAATGTTTCTGCAATGTTACTGCAAGCTTGCAGCAACGTTGAAATGTCCGCCCTTAGAAATATTACAATGTAAGATTACAGTAATGTTACGGTGCAATGTATTTGTTTAAATTTTTCTATATATTTTATATTAATATATGTTATTAATATTATATATTTATATGTTATTAATACAAACGTCAGCAAATGACGTCCCGTGAATGTGACATATCAATTATTGATGTCATTTTCGAGTCTTATGAGACCTAATTTAGGATGTCTAACTGGTCATTTTGTGACCAAAATTTAACATTTTTTGTCTCAATAAAACAAAGATATATTACATACATTGTATATCTCATTTATTATCTTTTAAGCAAAACGTGCAATGTAAATTAATGAAACATTTAAATGCCCGTTATTCCATTTAAATTATGACGACAGATCCTGCTCGATTTCTGCCACTAATCTGACATCAAACTGCATTGCGCAGATCCTGCTCGGTTTCTGCCGCCAATCTGGCATTTAACTGCGTCGCGCAGATTATGCTCGATTTCTGCCGTCAATTTGCTGTCAGCTTATGTCGACAGGTTCTGCCGACAGAACACAAGCTTAATGCGGACGCAGTTGATGCCAATCTGCTCCAATATTCTGCTTGAATCTGCTCGCAAACTGTTGGCAGACTGCTAACATTTTGCTTACTGGGCAATCAATTCAATATCTAAATTCCCTATGTTGGGATTGTATCAGATAAATTAAAGTGATAAAAATAGTTATATCTTTAATCTTACTAGCCGCTCTTTGCAAGCTTTATATAATCATCATGACTGAAACTTAAATACGAGATATATAATGCAACGGGCGTCGTATAGCGGTAAACGAACGAACTAGCGGTTACTGAAAACTGTTTTTATAATGCTTTTGGAATGTTGTTGTAACATTCTCATGAAATATTACAATTACATGTTCCAATAATGTCTCAACAATATTACATTGCAACTTGCAAGATTGTAACATTACTGCAATGTAATTGCAATGTTCTGTGCTGTATGGGTTGTTACAAATATGCAAAACGCTTCAAATTTAATAGATAAACTTTGAGAACATATAAAGACATCCAAGCAGGGATGGATGGTGACTTTTCGGGGGCTAATATTATTTCAGGGGCCTTTTTTCCGGGCAGAATAGAAAATTACAATGACGTCAAAAAACGACGAAAAAATTATTATAAAAACTAACTTTTCTATCATAATTTATCGTTTTCTCGTTATTATTATTATAATTTTTTGTTCTATCTAAATAACAGTTTATGATAATATTTAAACATTAATAAATATACAATTCGAATAAAATATATTCATAATAAATGATATTCATGAAAACTATAAACGGTTTACAGAAACATTAACGTTTTACAGAAACAAATTAAATTAATAAAAATAACTGACATAGATATAAAACAAAACATAAATGTAAAAAACAAAAGCATTTGAGAACAAAAGTTTTTAAATTTTTATTTTTTTATTTTTTTTACATTTCACGTTTATATATTCTTTTATGGCTTCGTCATAAGTAACAGATCTTGTGATGTCACTTTCTATTGAAAGAATTAATAAATAATTTTATCTCTCATTTTAGATCTGTACTTATTTTTTATAAAAGATAATTTAGAGAAACCTCTTTCTGCTTCACAACTTGTTATTGGGAGTATTAAATAAGACGCGGATAACCCATCTGATTATGACTATACAGAATAATACGTATCTCTAGTCTGATACTATATGGTTCTCGTAAGTGTCGATTCGGTAGTTGTTTGGAGGCCCCTTTCTCGTTGAGGGCCTGATGCTTAAGCATCGTAAGCTTCTATATAAATCCGCCCCTGCATCCAAGAGAGATAAGAAAAAAAGATTGTGAATTTACGCAATTATAATGAGTTTTTTCTCGTCTCTCTTGAATGTCTTTATATATTCTCAAAGTTTATCTATTAAAATCTGAAGTATCCTGCATATTAAAAAATTATTATCAAATTTTTGATTTTATATAGGAATGGAAACTATTAAACAATTTTCTGTTATCTAATTAACATCGCTATTTTATAATTAATTTACAAGTTTAAGAAATTGATAATGATTAAATAATTTAATTCATAAAAGTTAAAATTTTATTTATATAAATATCAAACTCTATTTTACATCTTAAGTAGACAATAAACAGATAATTTTAACTTTTTCGAACATTTATTTGTCCGAGTTCTGAATAATTAATTCAATATCTGAATTCCCTGTATTGGGATCGTATCAGACAAATTAAACTGATAAAAATAGTTATTATATAATACCTTTACTACCCACTCTTTGCAAGCTTTATATAATCATCATGACTAAAACTTAAATGTGGGATAGATAACGCTTTTTTGTAATGTTTTTGGAATGTTGCTGTAACATTTTCATGAAATATTACGATTACATGTTCCAGTAATGTCTCAACAATAATTTGAAACATTTTGCATATTAAAAAATTATTATCGAGTTTTTCGTTTGACATATATAGAAATGGAAACTATTAAACAATTTTCTGTTATCTAATTAACATCGCTATTTTATAAATAATTTACAAGTTTAAGAAATTGATAATGATTAAATAATTTAATTCATAAAAGTTAAAATTTTATTTATATAGATATCAAACTATTTTACATCTTAAGTAGACAATAAACAGATAATTTTAACTTTTTCGAACATTTATTTGTCCGAGTTCTGAATAATTAATTCAATATCTGAATTCCCTGTATTGGGATCGTATCAGACAAATTAAACTGATAAAAATAGTTATTATATAATACCTTTACTACCCACTCTTTGCAAGCTTTATATAATCATCATGACTAAAACTTAAATGTGGGATAGATAACGCTTTTTTGTAATGTTTTTGGAATGTTGCTGTAACATTTTCATGAAATATTACGATTACATGTTCCAGTAATGTCTCAACAATATTACATTGCAACTTGCAAAATTAACATTACTGCAATGTAATTGCAATGTTCTGTGCTGTATGGGATTGTTTCCAAAATATATTTTTATACAGATTATAAAATATCAATATGTGCGCGGAAAAAATATAAATATAATAAAATATATATTACTTTTGTAAATAATGACGAAAAATAAAATGGAGTGTGCTATAAGCGAAAGCAAAAAATATTTTAATATACCAGATGTTTCAGATCACCCGTGCCAGTTTTTCTAAAAAATGTGACATTACAGGAAGTTACAAAAAAATTTTTTATTACTAATGGGCATCCAAAATAATCATTATTGATGATGGTTAGGCAGTCAGATTATTTTCACAGTTACATTTACTTCCGGTTTGTTTCGAAAAATGGAACCAGGTTGAGAAAAACGCACGAGTGGTTTGAAATACTCGATATAATAATAATATTTAAAGAAAAAGGAAGATATATAGAGAGAAAAAATCAGAAAATTTTTAAACTAATTTTAGAATATTAAAAAATTCAATTTTATAAAAAGAGACTATCTATTTTTATACTACATAAAAAACAAAAATAATTAATAATTGTTTAATATTGATGTGAGCAATTCAAAGCAAGAAATTTAATTGTAATTAATTATGTTTTTTTGAGAGAATAAAATAAAATAAATATAATTTTATATTTTATATAAATAATGTGTGTTTTATATAATATTATATACACATAAATACATAAGCATATAAATCCGAAAAAACGTTCTCTTACCATTTGAGCTATCACCGGTAGAGTGATATTTGCGATGCCCACATTCGAGGTGAATTCCGTTAAAGTACCTTCGAAGAAGCACACCAAAGCAAGTATTACGACGGGTGGTAAGTACCGAAGCGGTAGCAGAGCTTCGCCAACTCGTTTTGCCATGCAGGATGCGACGCTTCCGCGTGAAATCGCGAAACCACCGCCCAATAGGAACATTAAACTCCATGGCATCTTGGTTTCGATTACCTTCCACGTTATCAAACCTTCCGACGATCTTTTCGGTCTTTTAGCGGCTGCGACATGCATATAATCACAAATGTAAAGTGCGAACAAAGCCAAATACCGCCCTGGGAAATTTTATGTAAATTCTATAGATTTTTTTAGAAACAAATAAAGGGACTTTCCTAGCAAAAAACACACGTACACACAATGTCACATGCTTGGCTACCAAATAAAAAAAATTTTGGAACTTCAAAAATTCTCTATATTTGACAGCCAATTGCGTGACATTGTGTCTATCCTTTTGTTTGTTGCTGGAAAAAGCTCCCAAAATTAATAGATTTTAACATATATTTTTTTTTCTTTCTCCATTCGAATCTATTATTTTAAAACAACTTAAAATACAATATTTTACAGAGAGATCATGATTCTATGATCTCTTTAGAATTATTATTATATTGAAGAATATATTGGATGCTGATAATGAGATTTCTATAACTTCTTACGATCTTGACTGTAGCTGTAGATGAAGCTGGGGTCTTTCGGGATGAAGAACATTAGGATAGAGGCGAATATCACTGGCACTGAGTCTCTGAGGTCTCTGCGCATTATATTTTTCACGATATTGTGTATGTACATGTCACTATTGTTTCACGAAATAACTAGAATACTAACATATCAGTGATCAGTTCGGACCATCCGACGACGAAGCCGGGTTTGCGGAATATCCAAAGAAATACGCACATAAAGAACAACGTAGCCACTCCGTATTCGTGAAAAGTTACAGGCCCCAAATTCTTATATCTCTGCTGTATAACCTGGGAGTATATTATCATTTGTCAAAATCAGCTTTCAGCATGAATTTGAAATTGCATTTCACAATTTTGATATGTCGTGTTACATTCCATTAAAAGTATGTAAAAGTAATTTTATTAATAAAAGCTATTGGGTATAATTTATTTCTTTCGCAATTGGATCATTATTCCCTCTATTTTTTGTGTTAAAATTATATTATATGAATAATTAAGAAAAAAATACACCGAAACTTAAATGTATACACCCGAGAAAAAAGTCCATTGTATATGTATAATCAAATATAAATATATTTATATATTATTATAAAATATGTCTATATGTTTCTTTTCTCTTATAAAATCTCTAGTAAATAAATCAGTCCGTATGCATAAGAAAACATAAAAGAATAATGGAAAAATAATTAGAAAAACAATTTTTTCGTTTTTTAGAAAAAGTGGAAGGACCCCGCACGAGTCTTATGGAAAAATATCTTTCTGCGGATTTGGCTAATTTTTGGATATATTACGTAGTTCTCGTCATTCTGAACAAATGTCTCACTGGGCATAACTTGATCCTATATGAGCCGTTTCCGCGCTACAAGCCTTGGAAAGTCCAGATTTAACATGTAAAGGTATAAGCTTTTCAACTCGATATATGTGACCCTCGGTCGAATGTGTGTATGTGTGTGTGTGTGTGTGTGTGTGTGTGCGCGCGCGCGCGCGTGTACGTGTCGTGTGCACGTGTGTGTGTGTACGTATGTGTAGAATTGCGTAGGTTTATGTATGCAAAAAATATATAATGTATGTTTTGTCATGCATAATATTTTTATATATGTCGGATGTTGCACATAATCTGTGCCAAGTACTCTTGAGGATATGAACATGTCTACCATATATATTCATACATATCATATTAGATAATGTCATATATCATGTACGTATGAAAAAAACTACTATATGCACATCAAGTAACGCGGTGGCGTCGCTACGCCAAGTACATACAAAAAAGGACTTACTGGATTGTTAACAGTTTTGCCTATGTACAGGGGCGGCGACGCTACCAAGTAGATAGTTGTTTTAATAATCCAGATATTTGGTCTAATAAAAATATCATTGAATGAACTATGTATGTTTGTGGCGGCCCGTGACGTAGACTTTAATTGAAGCAACAGCATTTTTTTCCGTGTACTCTTTTGCGCACTCCTTGATCTGCAATATTTTATTGCAATGTCCCCGGCTTGTCGTGTTTGTCTTTCACTCTCATTTCCCACTATTTCTAATCTATTTTCTAATTGCTCCGGTAACATGTTCCTTAAAATCTTAAAAATAAATATACGCACATTATGGTATATAGCCTCTGTCATGGGCATAAACTGCAGCGCTTGCAGCATACGCTCCACTTTGGTATGTCTATCACATTGCAACATGATTCTCACGGCCCAGTTTTATGCTTTTTGCAATTTATGATAGTTGTTTTAATAATCCAGATATTTGGTCTAATAAAAATATCATTGAATGAACTATGTATGTTTGTGGCGGCCCGTGACGTAGACTTTAATTGAAGCAACAGCATTTTTTTTCCGTGTACTCTTTTGCGCACTCCTTGATCTGCGATATTTTATTGCAATGCCCCCGGCTTGTCGTGTTTGTCTTTCACTCTCATTTCCCACTATTTCTAATCTATTTTCTAATTGCTCCGGTAACATGTTCCTTAAAATCTTAAAAATAAATATACGCACATTATGGTATATAGCCTCTGTCATGGGCATAAACTGCAGCGCTTGCAGCATACGCTCCACTTTGGTATGTCTATCACATTGCAACATGATTCTCACGGCCCAGTTTTATGCTTTTTGCAATTTATTCAGCTGTGTTTCTCCCATATCAATTAACAGCGTCGCACAATACTCAAAGTGAGGCGCTATGATTGTCTTATATACAATACATCTAGTGTATGTCGATATGTAATTACTAATAAACTATTTTATTTAAAAAAAACTCGTTTTTTCCCTATTTTTTTTAGCATATAATCACAGTGGCCCTTAAATCGTAGTCTATCGTATAATTATGTCTAGGTATTTCATTATTTCCACACGTTCTATTTCAGTTTCATCCAAACATTTCAATGTAATATTATTTCGCAGTTCTTTTCTTATACTTTTGACTAGGTATCATATATTTCGTTTTCCCTGCATTTATTTTTAACTTATTTATATTCATCCACTTTTCTATTATAATAAATGCCATATTCATTTTGCTCTTTAATCCCGCGCTGCTTTCTCCAGTTACATATATTAACTTATCATCTGCAAACATTTTTATACTACATCCTTCTGGACAGATATTGATTACATCATTTATATATGTATACTATAAATAACAAAGGTCTTAATATAGATCCTTGTGGTACTCCATATTCTGTGGTCATTAATTTAGACTATTTATTGTTAAATTGAACCTGCTGTGTTCTATTATTTAAATATGATCTTAACCATTCTAAAACCATTCCTCTAATTCCATATTGATATAATTTCTCTAATAATCTTTCTCTATCTATTGTATCAAAAGCTCGCTTAAGATCCATGAAAATTACCCCTACCATTTTTGCCTCACTAACTATCAATTTCCATTCATCAATGACTGTTTAAATCGCTGTTTCACACGAATACTGTTTTCTAAAGCCCGACTGATGTTCTGTTATAATACAATTATCTTCCAAATACGTTTCAATTTGCTTTTTAACTACTAATTCTAACACTTTTTCAAATATTGGTAACATATTTATAGGCCTAAATTCACTTGCTTTTCTAGCTTTCTCTACTTTTGGAATCGGTATTATTGTAGACGTTTTCCAACCTTTTGGACAGCAACCTTCCTTCAAAGAATTATTTATTATATCAACAAATTCCTCTTTTATTACGCAAAATACTGCCTTTAATATATCGCTAGTTATTCCCTCCTCTGTACCACCATTCCCCTAATTCCATATTGATATAATTTCTCTAATAATCTTTCTCTATCTATTGTTTCAAAGGCTCGCTTAAGATCCATGAAAATTACCCCTACCATTTTTGCCTCACTAACTATCAATTTCCATTCATCAATGACTGTTTGAATCGCTGTTTCACACGAATACTGTTTTCTAAAGCCCGAATGATGCTCTGTTATAATACAAATTAATATATTATAATATAAATTAAATTTATCTGCTATATTGCATCCTTCAGTGCTGTCTAATTTCTTGTTACCTCCTGGTTCGCGTCTAATTATTTCTTTCAGTGTTTTCCACATATATGTAGGATTTTCTTTATTAAGATCTATCATATTTTCATAATGTTCTTTTTTCTTTGTCCTAATTAACTTAACTACTGCATTTCTTTTAATTTTAAATTGCAACCAATTTTGTTCTATGTCAGCATACAATGTCTTCCTATATGCCTCATTCCTTTTAGCCACTGCTTCTCTTATTCCATCCGAAAACCACTTTTTCCCTTCCCATATTTTCGGAATTCTAAAATTTTTCCTAGGTGCTGTAGCGTCCAACGCATCTACTGTACTGTCAACAAATTTCTTCGCTCTCACACTGACATCCATATCTTGATTTTTCTCTAATTTATTTTCCACTAATTTAATAAATTCATCTACTTTAAACTCTCTATAATTTCTAACACAAAGTTCTATTTATTATCAATTTTACTCGCATTCAGTTCAACTTTTAACCACGCATGTCCGTTATTTTAGGTTCATGCATCACCTATATTTCTATTTTATTATTAGCAAAAATTAAATCTACGATTGTCTTACTATCTTTCGTAATTCTCGTCGATTTATTTACATATTGTTTCATGCCTAAGCTCAACATTGTCGTTTGCAGTTTCCTTGTATAAAACGAATCTAACATAATATCTATATTAAAATCTCATATTACTATACATTCTCCCCATATTATTAACTCTTCTATTATATCCTCCTGAAATCTCACGAAATCACCATGCGATGCACTCGGTGAATGATATATTATCATTATTATTCCTCTATACAATTTTTCTTTCACCTCAATCGTAGCACACCAACAATTCGATTCTAATTTTTTTTACTAATACTATCCCATATTTAACATCATCCCTCACATATAAAACAATTCCTTCTCTATTTCTATTTTCAGCATCACATCTAATCATGCTATAACCCGGTACGTTCACTTTACTGTCTTCAATTTCAACAGTCAATCTGGTCTCTGATAACGCTATGAATGCAGGGTTCATTTTTTTCATAATCTGATGCTGTATCTCGTCTTTATGCGCCATCAAACTTTGCGCATTTGTACGTATACAATAATACTGTAGTATTATTTCCGCTTCCTTCTATAGTTGCTATTTAGCATCCTCCCAGTCGGCTCTCCTTTTCTCCTCCTGTATCGCCCTTTTAAATGTTGGACATTTCGGGCTAAGGGCGTCGTGTTCATCACTTATCTTCAGGTTATACGTTCGAATTTTAAACATACAATTTACACATTTTTTCTATGTCGCCGTACATTCAATCGCTTTATGATTTCCTGTACATTTGTGGCATGTTTCGTTTCGCGTATAATTTTTTGCAATATGATAATATCCCTAGCATTTAAAACATCTTTTAACATTAATGTGATTGGATATAGGATTCATTTTCTCCATCTTACATTTAGTTTTTCTTTTTTTAACATTAATTCATGCGTTTCTTCATCTACTTCAATTATTATGAAACCTTCTTCTTTTTCTCTTCTCCTATGTTGATTATTATCATTTCTCCTTTGTTTAACTATTCTCTTCACTATTCGCATTTGTAATCCATCATTTACTGCATCAATTCCATTTTGTTTCTGGATTGTAGTTATTAAGTCATCATCATCCAACCTCATTTCTTCTTCGCTGACATTGAAAATTTTTATTTTGGGCTTCATCTGCGGTGATTCCATAACTTTGAAATTTTCTCCCAATTTGTCCTGCATTGTGACTTTTAACTTTTTCATTTCTTCTCCAGTTTCACAACCCATGATCACTGTTCCCTTGCTTCCTTTTTTTAACTTCATTATTCCCATCGCCATGTTTTTGATATCTACCTTTTCTTTTTTCAATTTTTTTTGTAACTTCACTCTCTTGTTGAATCTTAGGTTTGATAATTATAACAATCTCTTTCTTTTTCTCTTTAATCGCTTCATTGTAGCTCCTTTATATTCCTCCTGTTGGCCCACATATTCCTTTCTGTATTATTCTTCTCAACTCTTCTAACTCCTGCTTAACATTTCCCAATTCTTCTCGAACTATTTCCTTAACTATCATTTTAATTTCCTTCTTACATGCTGTTTTATCTTTTATTTCTTTTACAATTTTTACCAGCCGATCTATTTTTACGTTAATAGTCGATGATCCACTCATTCCTGATATTCTATTTCCACTGCTTGGCGTCATAAACGAACCTATAGTTGCTGTAGATCCTAGTCTGTCCCTGCTGCCCCCGGCCAATGCCGATGCCTTCTTCACATCTGTTTCATCTTCAATTATAAATCTATCAAATGGCCTAGTACATGACACCAATTCCTGGTTTTTATAAATCTTATGCTTGCTTACACATCTAGGATGGTAAAACAGCTTAGCACGATTTTCCTGATAACAAGACTTACATGTCACCACCTGATTTTTTATTGTCTTCTTACATGCCGAGCATCGATACTCGGCATATTCATCGTCCATGCCGATAATTATCGGCCGAAACCGCTAATATCAGCATAAGCGATCAGTCACCTCTGTTCCATTTTCACACATCAGCACTTTTGTGTCCACCTTTAATGTCTACCTGTCGTGTGAGACTTTGGTGTTCCAAACAGGAAACGCACTTCTTACGCCCACGAATCAGCATATCCCGGCTAGATAACACTCATGGCTAATGCCGGTCTATACTGCTATGACTTGAACAACTTTCTATCACTCCCCCTAACTATTAAACCGTTTAAAAGTTATTACTTTGCGGAGCGATGTTTGACACATCTTTTCCACTGCAGAGAGAGAGAGAGAGAGAGAGGGACAGAGAGAGGGAGAGGGAGGGAGAAAGAGGGAGAGAGAGGGGGGAGAGAGAGGGTGGGGGGAGATTGTTCTTTAGTAGCTTCCTCAGCTATTTGTAATACGGATCTAGTTTACATTAATTACAATATACTCCTTCAACAATTGCCTAAACAGCTCAATTTTTTTACATCATTTTATCTTAGCTGGTAAGGCATTATACACTTTTACTCCTTCGTACAATATACTCTTTTTATGTACTCGTAGTTCATAGTTCTACGAAATTGTATTGCAATGTCCTCAACTAACAGCGTTGCACAATCAAAGATAGGGAGAGAGAGATATATTGATTTGTCTGATTTTTACTAGCTTTCTCAACTATTTGCAATACAAATCTTCAAGCCGAGCAGTTATCCAGTCTCCGATAGTGCTATGCATGATTCATTATCTTCATATCTGATGCTGTATCCTCTTCCTTCTGTAGTTGTTACTTAGTATCCTCCCAGCCGGCTCTTCTCTTTTCAGCCTGTATCACTTTCTTAAATGTCGGACATTCCGAATCAAGGGCGTCATGATCATCACTTATTTTCAAATTGTATGTTTAAATCTTAAACACACAATTTACACATCTTTTCTTTGTCGCCGTGCATTCAACCGCTTTATGATTTCCTGCAGATTTGTGGCATGTTTCATTTTGTATACAATTCTTTGCAATATGATAATAACCCCATCATTTAAAACATCTTTTAATATTAATGTGATTAAATACCAGACACTTTCTCCATCCTACATTTAGTTTTCCTTTGCTCAACATTATTACATGAGTTTTTTCATCTGCTCCAATTATTACAGAACCTTTTTCTTTACTTTTTTTTCCGGATTGACTTTTAATTATTTTTTTCGCTATTCGCATATGAATTCCTTCATTCTTCGCGTCAATCTTGTTCTGCTCTTTGATTGTAACTATTAAATCATTATCATTCAACTTCTTTCTTCTTCGCCAATATTGACAATTTTTATCTTAGGTTTCATCCGCGGTGACTCAGTAACTTTGAAATTTTTGCCCAGCTTGTACTGTAACCTTTAATTTTTCCATTTCTTCTCCAGTCTCACAACCCAGAATTATTGTTCTCTTCCTTCCTTTTTTTAGTTTCGTTACTCTCATAGCCATATTCTTGATGTCTATCTTTTCTTTTATCAATTTTTTAATAGCTTTACTCTCCTGTCGCATCTTAGATCTAACAATTATAATTTTTTTGTTCTTCTTTTTAACTGCGTCATTATAACTTCTTTGTGCTCCTTTTGACGGTCCTGAAGCTCCTTCCATTGTATTATTCTTCTCAATTCTCCCACTTCTTGTTTAATATTTTCCAATTCTTTTCGAACTAGTTTCTTAATCATCATCTTGACTTTCTTTTTACATGCTGTTTCATCTTTTATTCCCTTCACTATTCCTTTATCAATATTCATTGATCCACTTGCACCTGCTACTCTGCTTCCACTACTTGATGCCGTACTCCCTGTTGATCTTCCTGTCGATGTCAAGTTTTACTCATAGCTGCTTTTTTATCGCTATCGAGAGAGAGAGAGATAATAAATTTCTCAAATGATATCGATAATTACCGGTCGAAACCGCTAATATCAGCATAGGCGATCAGTCACCTTTATGTCCACTTTCACACTTTGTCCACCTTCAATGTCCACCTGTCGTACAAGACTTGAACGTCCCATACAAGAAATGTAGTTCTCACGCTTACAAATTAGCATATTCCGGTTAGATAACACTCATGGCTATTCCCAGTCTATGCAGCTATTACTTCAATAACAGGGAGAGAGAGGGAGGGAGAGAGAGAGAAGGAAGGGTGAGAGAGAGGGAGAGGAGAGGGAGGGGGAGAGAGAGAGGGAGGGGGAGAGAGTATGTGTATGTATGATGTATATGTATGATGTATATGTATACCCCACTACGCCGCATTGACATACTGCTAAATATGTAAACAAAGACGCGTGTTAGTATGCGGCGTACATAGCGCTATTGTATTGTGTATGGAATGTCTCATCTTGCTGTCATTTGTACAGTGAAAGCGAGTATGCGATAGCTTCGTGTGTTGTAGTATATACGGGGGGCTTCACTTTCGGAAGATATAACCTAACCCAAACCTATTTCTAATTTAAAACTAAATTTGGTTCGAGTTACGTTATATAACTCAAACCAAATTTTCGTTTTGAATCTAACTTTAACTTTAAATATCTCAAGAATTATAAAAGACCGCCAATTAAGTTATAAGGAAAAATTACTCAGGGTTATGTCCTTCACAATATATATCAAGGTCAAGGTCATCGGAGCTGCCTCCCCTATACTGCATAATTACCCATTTTTCGCAAATGTTACAATTAAATAAGGTTTATATCTCCAAAACTATGAGTGATAGGAACTTTTGCCACTCTTAAACTTTTGTTCTAAATGGTCCATTTATGAAGAATCCATGCTCAAATCTAGGCGCCACGGAAATCGTACTATCTCCGAAGCGGATATTAATTTCGTTAATATATTAATATACTAATATAAATTAAGAATAATTACAAAAAACAGTGATATCCCATTAAAAAAATTTTACAAAGATAAAAAAAATACGCCAAGTACATATCTAAAAAATAACCTATAAAAAGTTTTGGTAATTATTTACATTAACGGACACCTCGCCGATGACTTTGACCTTGACATATCAAGGACATGACTCTGAGTAACTTTTCCTTATAATTTAATCGACGGTCATTGTTTATTAAAGAGTTATAAACAAAAAAAATTGAGAAATTTGTCATTTTGTGGGAGATTTCTCCGGCCTCTTGATTTGACGATGGTTTCTGGTAGCACTTTTTACGCTGAACAAAAAATTATATAGGTTTTATAGAGCTAACTGTTCTGGTTTTCTGCAGAACCACACACCACCTACTTTAACACTATCCTATTTCTGATTTAAAACTATAATTTGGTTTGGGTTAGGTTATAGGGTGGACCTCGCTTCGCGTTGTAAAGTATATGCGTGGACACAATAGGTTCCGCCCCCTCTGTGGGGGGGCTCCACTTCCGGAAGATATGACCTAACCCAAACCTATTTCTGATTTAAAACTGAAATTTGGTTTGGGTTAGGTTATATCTTCCGGAAGTGGAGTCCCCCTGTAGGGGGGCGGAACCTGCGTCCATGCGTGTTAATGCTTCATAACTTTTGTTTGTAGAACAATTTTTTAATAAACAATGAGCGCCTAAAACTTTTTGTACGTTACTCAGGGTGATAACCTTGACAACATATGTCAAGGTCAAGGTCGTCGAAGCTGTCTTCCCTATACTGCATATAACCAATATACCAATTACTTCCTTTAGCACTGATACAAAAAGGCAAATTTCTCAAACTTTTTTTGTTTGTAACCTTTTAATAAACAATGACCGCCGATTAAGTTATAAGGAAAAATTACTCAAGGTCATGTCCTCAACAACATATGTCAAGATCAAAGTCATCGGCGAGGTGTCCGTTAATGTAAATAATTATTAAAGTTTTCCTCTACAAAAATAAAAAACCTCTAAAAAATAAAAAATAAAAACTAAATATGAAATCAATAGTTAATTAGCCAAGTACTTAGAAGCAATTCAGTTTGTGAGGATTTGTAATTTAAAATAGTATTTGTCATAAAATCAAACTTATATTTATAGAAATGTTATAGACCGATTTTCTCCATAAAATTAAAACATATTTTATTTTTATTAACAGAAACCTGATTTTAAAAATAAGTTCAATACAAATAAAAAAATATTAAAAAATTTTATTTATGAAAACTTGGCGCTGCTAAACTAAACAATATGCTAAAATTAATGTATTCTTTAATACATTCACATTGCTGTTATTGTGATATAACTAAATTAAAAAAATATCGCAGATACGAATGTAAAGCTCTTTAGAATAAAATCAATAATGTCGACATAAAATGGCAAAACAAGCCAAGCGCGGTATCAAGGGTGCATAAATATTTATTATAAAAGACAATTTCATTAAAATTTAAACTCGTGAGAGGCGGACGTTTCGGCCCTTTTTTGGCCATCTTCAGCGCATCGAATTAATAAAATTAAAATTAAATATAAGCGTATAATTGAGTCTTAGACGGTTAGGAAGCGCATAATTACAAAAATGATAAAACTGATGATAGATAGCGCAGATCTCTCACGTCATCACAGTAAAGGACAAAAAGTATTCTCCAAGGCACATCCATGTCGTTACGAGGATGAACAAATCCTCGATTTTTTGGTTGGAAATTAAATCCAAGAATATGGCGGTACGTTAATTTTAATTATGTCTGTAAAATAAGCGGAGCGGTTTATGTCGGAAAATGACGAGAGAGAAGGGCGTCGGAAATTACATTTTATTTGTGAAATTATACAATTATTTGTAAAACTTACCAATAAGAGAAGTAACGCACAAATCGACAATAAATAATCGAGATGTAAAATCGTAGAGAACTAGTCTCACCAACTATCGACGGAACAATGAGCATAAATTATCGTTAGACGAAAAAGGTGAGAATAAGAAGGTGATAAAAACAAACGTTGCCGATACAGATAAAAAACGCGCAAAATAACTAAATTTAAGAAGGTTGTCGTATAAATTTATTTGGTTGTGAAATTTAAAATATAATCATAAATAATATAAATGCCAAAGTAACATGAGATAGATGCATGTTCGCGCGAAAGTCAAAAAAAGGTTCGCTGGTAAGTATTTCTTTAACCACGCTTCCAAATTTCCGAATTATAGCAGGTAAGTGATCACTCAGTTTGATAATGACAATTCTATAATTTTTACCAAACATTATTTACAGTAATTTACAATGCTTTTGTTATAGGAAAGCGTAGCCTTCGCAAAAAGAATTACGGATCCTTCCTCAAGGCTCAACGACGACTTCGAGCGAGTTTTACAAAGGCTTTCTTCTCAATTAGAAGTGCAAATGACCGGGATTTCGCGTTCGAGCATTTTCAGAAACTGCCACGCGGTCCGAAATTCGCCCGTTCTTTATATGGCCCGTCTTTCCAGAAAGTTCTTGGCGGAAGTTTTTCGTCATCCGACGAGGATAATGCGCGAATTCGATCTTTCTGGAAAGAGGGGCGCGGATTCGGCGAATTGCGTGGGAGAGATACGGAGACGTGGCGCGTGTGGGCGGTAGAGATTGGCAGCCGCAATTTGGGGCGCCGATGGCCGATCGGAGAGTTTTCGCGCATCGCTATCGCGCTGGCGCGCGAATTTGCAGCGACAGCGTGCGTCAGCGGGTCAAACTATTTGGCGTTTCGTGCTTTTTACGAATTACATTCGCGGCATCTCCAACAATGCATCATAACTAATGAATTTAAAACGATTATCAAGTCCGGTAATATAACATATAAATATAGAGAAATAATACAAATAAATAAATTACGATATACAAACGTTGTCGGTAAAGATAAAAAAATTGTCAAGTATGGTAAAATTAAAATAATAAATAAAATACAACAAAATACAATATACAAACGTTGTCGATAAAGGTAAATAACAACGCAAACAGTTACATTTAAAAAAGTTGTGAAGTACGTAAAAATAAAAATATAAAATAATCTTATAAATTACAATGAAACATGAAATAAATATATAATAAGTAATGAATATAAAAGATGTCATGTATGGTAAAATAAAAAATAAATATAGAGATATAATATAAATAAAATAAAATAAATTACATACGAATAAAATAAATTACAATATGCGAATAAAATATAATACGACAAAAAATCAACTTTTGAAGAGTTTGTCGAGTACCGTCAAATACATCTCCGGAAGATATGCGGTGTCTATTTATAGATTTAAACTATCTTTTCGTCTTTTTATGTCTAGAACTTTGGAAATCAATCGCTTATGTAAATGTGGTTCGTTATCTAATATTTCTACTTTGTACCACTTGAAATCATGATTAAAAGTGATTCTGTGATCGGTTATAACAGAGTGACTGATCGTATTTCTACAGATATAATTTCTATGTTCCGCTATTCTAGTATGTAGTATTTTTGTCTGTCCAACGTAAGACGCATCACAATTATCTCAATTAATTTTATAGATAACGAGCCGATTATGGGCAGGAGTCTTTATATACTTTAATAAACTTATTCATTTTATTAAGAGTGCGGTATGAAAGTTTCACATTTAAGTCTTTAGTTATGTTTTTAAATTGTTCAGATATTAAAGGAATGTACCCAGTTAGCCAAGTTTATTGTAACAAATTTTGGCAAGTGCCTCCTACAAATTATTGTCAGCAAAAAGGCTACGGTACAAAAGTTGTTATTACCGATTAAGCTGGCAGATTGATAGCAAAACCCGAGCAAAGCTTGCTGACATAACCCGACAGCAAATTGGTGGCGGAAACCGAACAAAGCTTGCTGACATGACTGGCATCAGATTATCGGCACGAACTAAGCAAGATCTGGCGTGCGCAATCTAACGGCACATTGGCAGCAAAAAACAAGCAGAATATTACAAAGTATTACAAAATTCTATTATTTGAAATAATATAGTTCAATCGCTTACTGCTATGCGGCGTGTTATTCATTATCTATACTCGTATTCAAGTTTTTGTCATGACTAATAATATTGTAATATATCTATCTCTATCAGTTCAATTTTTGACACGATGCCTATACTGGATAATTCAAATATTGAACTGATTTTTGGAAAATCGGGCAAATAATTGTTCGATTTTTACTTATTCGGACAATCCCTGTCCAAAAAAATCTTTAATTTTATAAATTAAATTATTTAAATTTACCTATATGTTTTAACACATTAATATGTGTTATTATACATTAATACTGTAACTGATTTAATTTTTGTCGTCGAAAATTGCTGTAGATCTGCTGAGCATTTGGCGCAAATCTGTTGTCGGTCTGCGGTTAACAAACCTGCTCTCGATTTGTTGCGTCAATCTGTCGTCGCACTGTTAGTGACAGATCTGCTCTGGTGTTGTACCCAATTTGACATCAGGATGTGATTTCAACTTTTGGTTGCAGTTGGGGCGCATTCGAAGACACAGTAGGCCCTGAATTTGGCAGCCTCGTTCGACAGGGAATTGTTTGCTGTTTGTTAACAATCCGCAAGCAAATGGTTAGCTGGATAAGGTATGGTAAAATAAGAAACTTTCTCAGGTTCTTCTCTATGTTTATCGTTGTCAAAATTAGAGTTAATATTGTGAAAAAGAGTTTTAAGGCGTTCACGTAAGATACCGAAAACAAAATTAAGGATAATCATTATCCATCAAAATCCCAACGACTAATCCAAAGTTTTTTCGGTGGAACATGGGATGTGACAACCGAATCACTCTGTCAATTAAACCGATGACAGTGCCTCTCTTTTGACAAAGAGAGTGACTCGACATGAAATGTAAATATCTCCCTGAAAAGGTAGGTTTGTGGTACCAATCAAAAGTCAAATGATTATTGTTTAGAATCATGGTAATATCTAAAAAATTAAGTCTATTTTCCTCTCTAATCTCAATTGTGAATTATAAACGTGGGTGGAATATGTTAAAAATGTCTAGAGTATGATTGAGAAGGATAGAGGTGGCCGCCAATACAATGTCATTCACATATCTAACAAAAAATGGGGAAGTGAATTTCAAGGACTCGAGAGCTCTAGTTTCTAGATCTTGAAGGACTATGTCCACGATAATGGGAGACAATGGAGAATCCATAGGAATATCGAATGTTTGTTGGTAAATTACTCCATTAAAAGTGAAAAAAGTTGAATCTAATATCAGTCTGACAGCAGTAATGAATTGAAAGTATGATATATTACAATTAGTAGGGATGTAATTCCATCTAGCAGAGATAATACCAATCGCCATTTCAATAGAAATATTGGTGAACAAGGAAATGACGTCTAAGGAAATGAGAAGAAAATTATTGTTGATGTTTATATCAGAAAGTTCTTTCACCAGTTCTAAATTATTGTTGATGTGACTATGTGCAATGGGAAAGCTTTTAAGCATTATGCGATTATGATACCGCACTTGGCTCGTTTTGCCATTTTATGTTGACATTATTAAATTAAATATAATTCTAAATTAAATTTAGATCTAAATTAAATTTATTGTTTGTTGGTTTTAATATATACTTTAAAAGTTAGCAGCGTCAAGTTTTTTAATTAAAATTTTTTAATATTTTTTTATTTATATTAAACTTATTTTGAAAATCAGGTTTCTGTTAATAAAAATTAAATGCATTTTAATTTTATGGAGAGAATCTGTCTATAACATTTCTATAGATACAAATTTGATTTTATGACAAATACTATTTCAAATTACAAATCCTCACAAACTGAATGGCTTTTAAGTACTTGGCTATTT
>NW_021853626.1:9604-14111 GCF_003651465.1 Formica exsecta | reverse complement strand
CAAAAAACTTATACATAAACATTATATGTATGTCTATTTTTATAATTGACATACATTAGAAATCCACGTATACTGGACTGTACCTATTGTATATCTATTGACACATGGGAATCGCTAATGCTGAAACGAGTGGATGTTGAACAGCTTGTACAAACGCCTAATCATGCACCCATATGGATTTACGATTTAACAATTGAGATTGTTAAAATACATGATGCGAGTATTGTGAAACTTACATTACGCGATTCTTGCTTGTACATGAAACCGTCAACTATATTTTTTTTATTTGAACTCGAACATTGCGTTAATCATGAATATTTGAAACTGTGTGAGAATATAAAAGTTGTAAATGAGAGTTTCAATCGACGTTTCAGAAGGAGTCTACATATTATATTATTTTTATTATTATTATTTTGATTATTAGTTTATTCTTTTGCACACGCACACGCACACGCACACGCACACGCACACGCACACGCACACGCACACGCACACGCACACGCACATCGAGTCCAAAAGCCTATATCTTTACATGTCAAATCTGGATTTTCCAGGATTTGTAGCACGGAAACGGCTCATAGGATCAAGTTGTGCTCATTGAGATATTTGTTCGGAATGACAAGAATTACAACATATTCAAAAATTAGCCAAATCCGCAAAAAGACACTTTCCCGTAAGAATGATGCGGAGTCCTTTGAAAAAGTGAGAAGAATTGCTCATATATAAATATATATAAATTATATGGATTTCTTCCGGAAAAAAATTGTAATTAAAGAAATGGTCTCCATGAAAAAAATTTTTTTTAGTGCGGGATCGAAATAATTTTAAATATTATCTTTAGGCCCGTATTCATAGTCGGTTCTTATTTCAAGACCGTCTTAAGTAATGTCTTAAGATGCTAATATGGCTCTGTGATTGGTTTATGACATCTTAAGATTGTACTTAAGACGGTTTTAAATATAAGAACCGACTATGAATACGGGCCATATACGTGATTTTACTTGATTCGTGACAGCTTCGCCCTCAGTTCCAATTGTAGCCATTTCAGCGTCTTTACTGCGCGGTCTCAGATATCCCAGAAATGCGATTCGCACGTACATCCAAGTGAGGAAGGAATTGACGACCATCTGGGGAAAGGACGCGATCATCCACTCGGTGAAACTGATTCCCTCGGCCTTGGGAAATGTGCTCTCGTAGATTCCCTTGAAGGTCAGATTTGTGCCGGTTCCCACCAACGTTCCTGTTCCGCCGAACGTCGAGCAATAAGCCGCGGCTAACAAGTATGCCTTCGTAATTTTTGTCGGTCTTATCTCTCTACGAAAAAGGATCATCATTGCTTAGTTTTTGAAAGAAAAGGAGTGTACGGGTGGTCTAGGACACCCTGTATATTATTATTATAAAAATATTTTGCATACAAGATGATTTTTTCTCAGACATTTTCTCTCATCACAAATTTATAGTCTCCAGTTTTGAAAGAATATTAATTGTTTATTATAATTTAAACTACTTTATTTTACATAATTTGCAAAATAAAAAAAAAATTTTGATAAATAGATACATTTTCAAAGCAATTGTGTTAATCGTATAAATTGTGTATTAATATAAATAAAATAAATGAAAAAACTTGAGGGGTCTTCCTAGTTTGACACTCTTGAAATAAGGCGATTTTTGGGAATGTTTTTTAAAGAAAAGTATAAAACATATTAATTCTAAACTTTGCACATTTATTAAATAACATTTCAAGTATATCCTGAATTTTTTTCAAACAAAGATCTTTGTTTGTTTTGGAGTTGTAGTAGTCCAACCAGGGTGTCTAAAAAAAAATTGTTGTTTGTGGCGAACACGATTCCAGCCATTATAGTCATCTAAATTAAAAAAATCAAAAAGATTCTTAATCTGTATGAGTGTTGCTATCGTATGAACTAGAATTAAATCGATATTTGTAAAATTCGAATTTTGCAACTTATAAAACTAACCAATGTTTTGGTGAAAAATAAAATTTTTTTTTGAGGCGCTGCCATTTTCTTATTTTTTAATATTTTTTTTATTCTAGTTCACGCAATAGTCACACTCATACAGATTAAGAATCTTTTTGGTTTTTTTATTTCAGATGATATTATAACGGCTGGAGTCATGTTCGCCACGAACAACAATTTCTTTTAGACACCCTGGTTGGACTACTATAACTTCGAAACAAACAAATATTTTTGTTTGAAAAAAATTCAGGATATACTTGAAATGTTATTTAATAAATGTGCGAAGTTTAGAATTAATATGTTTTATACTTTTCTTTACAAAAAATTCCCCAAAATCGCCTTATTGTCAAAGTGTCAAACTAGGAAGACCTCTTAAAAAATATTAATTGTATTAATATAAGTGAAATAATAAAAAACATTTAAAAATATATTTACCCAATTTCAGAGGTGAATAATATTTACATAGTAAGATAAACGTTATTAATATAAAAAACAGTTTTTTATAAGAATATATTTTGACATATATCTTGCATACATAATGCATATTATTTTACATATATTTTGCATAGAAAGTGCATATTGCTATATGTTGCAGTATGAACATGTTGGATATTGTAAATAACCTAAATCTTAATTATTAATTGTTTTTTTAATAATAAATTTCTGAATAAAAAATCTGATGTCTAGTTATTATTTCATAAGTCAGTTATTATCTAGTTATTATTTTATAAGTCAGTTATTATGTTCAATTTTAATAATTTCTAATTATGTAGAGGAAGTGTAGTATGTTTGAGATATTGCTAATATAATTTGGAATATCACGAAAAATTGATGATTTCATAGTGCTATTTATCAGCAGATATTGGAATTAGTACAACAAAAAATTCGTACAACAAAATGTCTAAAAATGTCGTCAGAAGCGCTAATGTTCTACTGGCTGTGGCAAGCAAGTTTGTGCAAGTTTGAAAATCAAAACTTTTTTGATAAGTATTAAATCTTTTATTATTGTTTTAATACTAAGTAATTTTTATAATGTTATTTATGCGTTAATTAATTCGTGTATAGATTAATTTTGAGAATTGTCTTTAATTTTTGTGATTTATTAATGTATTTTTTTTCTATTTGGATTTTTGACGTAAAATTGCGTATGTTTCTAATTTGGAACACCTAACGTAATGTTAATGTAATGCATATAATGTTTAATGTATAATGTTTAATATATGTTCTAAGTATTCATTACCACATGGAACTTCTCAGTCGAATAATCAAGATGCAGTGTTTCTTTTGCGAAAGACGCTTTAGTGATGACGTTTGAGGTGAATTATGGATGATATGCCTCATGTATTGTTATTGGGTGCACAATGAATGTGCTAGCTTCAACAACAACACTTATGTGATTATTGTAAATAAAATAACATGATTATAATTTGGAATACAATATTCCAAATTACCGATCTTCTGAAATTACAGATCTTCTGAATTTTAATCATTTAGATATTTGTTTATGTTTTTGATTCTGATTTCTTAAAGAATAAGAAATCTGTTAAGTTTTAGTTTCTTTATGATAAATGATTTGTCTATTAAAAGAGTGTTCTGTATTCCACTAAATAGCACAAATTTAACTCCAGGACTAAAATAAAACTGAGATATCCCAAATATCCTTTCACTATAATTTTAAATTTAAATGCAATGTATATTCAATTTTAATAATTTATATTTAGTTTTCATGATTTATATATTATTTCGTAATTTATATTACTATTATTATTACATACATACAGGGTAGGCCATTTTAATGTATACACTGAAATATCTTAGAATCTATAAGTTTAAGACAAAAATGTTTTAAACAAAAGTTGTATGATTCACAGGGGGACACATGATGAAAATATGGACTTGACCTTGAATGATCTTTTCAAGGCCAAGTCAATGTGATCGATGTTTTCTTAAACGGAAACCCCATTTTTATTGCATATTCTTGTAGCTTATCTCGAGAGCTTTTCAAAACACTAATAAAGTATTTTTTTATTACGTATTTTTTGAGTTATTTTATATTTTAATCTGACATATTTTGATATAAAAAATAAAATATCTCGTAAAGTATTTAGTTTTCGATAATCTTACCGTAATACTTTTATGTACAGAATAATGAGACAAATCAATTAGCAAAAATAAATAATTGTTTTTAAGAGAATGTATGTAATTATCTACAATGTATTTTTAAAAACAATTATTTGTTTGTTTCTTTGCACTAATTGATTTGTCTCATTATTCTGTACATAAAAATATTACGGTAAGATTATCGAAAACTAAATATTTTACGAGATATTTTATTTTTTATATCAAAATATGTCAGATTAAAATATAAAATAACTCAAAAAGTACTTAATGAAAAAATACTTTATTATAGTGTTTTCAAAAGCTCTTGAGATAAGCTACAAGAATATGCAATAAAATGGGGTTCCATTTAAGAAAACCGATCACATTGACTTGGCCTTGAAAAGGTCATTCAAGGTCAAGTCCATATTTTC
>NW_021853626.1:0-9479 GCF_003651465.1 Formica exsecta | reverse complement strand
TATTTCGTAATTTATATTATTATTTTTATAAATATTATTATTATTATTAATAATATTATTATAAATAATTATAAATATTATTATAATATTTATATAAATAATATTATTATTATTTTTATAAATTAATTATCGCTTGACTTACGATGGAATGTCTGGTCTTTCTGGATCAACTATTTGTGACTTGAACACCGCACCCACTCCAGCCTATAGAGAGAAACATAATTAAATGTAGTGATAAAAATGAAAAATAAAAGTTTCATTACATTCATTGTATCTATAATGTTAGAGAGAGAGAGGGAGAGAGAGGGGGAAAGAGGGAGAGAGAGAGAGAGAGGGAGAGGAAGAGGGAAAGGTAGAGGGAGAGGGAGAGGGTTAGGGGGGGGGAGAGAGAGATGGAATATTGTATGATGTACTGTACATGTGTGTGTATATATGTATAATTAATGATATAATTATTAATTTTTATTAGTTATTATGTCGTTATTATCATCATTAATTACTTTTATCATTAATTTTTATCTTCTTTATTTTACTATATTTTTATCATAAATATATTTGCATATATATGTATTACATATTTAATATTGACACCTGTTCTAATTCCCGTAAAACGGCGAATATGATGGGCACCATCATGGCAGTGGCCGCGGTATTTGACACCCACATGGATATGAAGGTTGTTACCACGCACAGGCCACCGAGCAGTCTCGCGTGGCTACAGCCAACCGTCTTCATGACTCCGAGGGCGATCCTGAGATGCAGATTGCTGTGCTCGATAGCAATGGCGAGGATCAGACCGCCGATGAATACCATTATGGTGTCGTTCATGTAACAGGTGCACGTATCCGCCGTACTGAGTATACCTAGAGCCGGGAACATCACCACCGGGATCAACGATGTTACCGCCATCGGGAAGCAATCGGTCACCCAGTAGCCACCCATCAGCAACACCACATATGCACACCTGACTTCCTGCGAAAGTCACATGATCGTTTTAATTTGATTTTATGCCTAATAAAAGCAAAGTCTGAGATTTAAATTCGCAAAAAAGAATGAAATTTACGGAATTCAATTATTTCTTTATTAATTTTGGAGAAAAAATTAGAACTAAAAATTAAAGAGATTAATAGGAAATAGAATACCGAGCAGTCGTAAATCAAGAGGAAAGGTAAAAGGAAGAGCGCCCAGAAAAGTGCAAAGAGAATCTTCCAGTAGATCTTGAGGAAGTGTCCCGTATCTCTCAAGCAGCTGAGTAGTTTTCTCAAATAGTCGACAAGTTCTTCTCTTCTTTCGACTCTAATCGCAAAGTTTATTATGTTTCTTCATTATATAGATCCATATCGTAAATTTAGTTCACTAGGTTTCACTAAGTTTGAGTTTCTTGGAGCTCCTTAACAAAGCTCCTCGCAAAATTTAATTGTTTTACAATCCTCTCGTAATGTAAGTGTTGCTTAATGAAATATTCTGAGAAATTTGATATTAAATCCGTTGAACTGACCTTTCCATTGGCTCTTCGCCTGCATCGTCTCTTTTTTCGGCCATGTTATTTAAGAATTAGGTGCGTTTCAAATCTAGCATCCTGTCAAAATGCATGAACATTAATCTGAATATTGATTACAATCCACAGACGTATCGCAATCTCGAAGTATTTTTCGCTCGAGTCTTCGTTAATTTGTTTCTAATTGACAATTAATATTACAGTAGATTTCAAATCATCAACGCGTATGATAGTTAATAAAATTATATTTAATTATGTTTAATTATATTATTTGTCGCATAAATTTCAGCGAAATCTTTTCCATATGACAAAATAATAATAATCTTATATATATATGTTGTGCTCTTAAATATACACATATATAGTATAAAACAAATTTATAATATTAAAAAAAAAGTAATTTGCGGATAATTTTTGAAATTTCGTAAAAACGAATATGATTTCTTGGGCTGTAAGGCACTTGGCTGTATGTAAAGCCGACCCTGATGCTAGACGGGGCGGTACACGTAGAAATTGTTCGCGTGACAAAGAAAAGGTCACTCAAGGTCAAATCCATATTTTTATCATGTGGCCCCCTCCGAACCCTACAACTTTTGTTTGAAACATTTTTTTCGATAAAGCTTACTTTCCGAGATATTTTACAGTTTCAAGTAAAAAACTCACCCTGTATATGGATGAGACGATAGACCAAGGGCGCGTCTGCAACGCTTGCGAGCGTCATTTGTCTTTGTTTAACTTTCGGTGAACAACAAGGATGAAATGATACCGTGAGCGTTGCATTGTTAAGTGGAACGTGCCCCAAGGACGCTAAAGGACCAGAATAAAGCCCGTTTCCCACGATGCGATTTCTCGTGTTGGATAGCATGTATGATTTGCTGCTTGCTGCCCTGCGCTTTACATTGCATAAAGCTAAGCTGGGCGCGCTGCAAGTTTTCGCTTCACATGGAGCGAGGTGCAAAGCTAGCTTAGCGGATGGAACGGACGATAATTCGTGCGCTGCTCCTCAAAAAAAAATTTTGAGAAATGGACGCTGTCCGCAGAAAAAGTTTAGGAGCACTTTTTCTTTTGCTAATTTTAGAAGTGGAAAGAAACCGTCATGAAAAGAAGACTTTGGATAAAAAAACGGCACACAATGATAACTAAAAAAAACAACAAGATCATGTCAACTTATCACATGATCTAATCGCTAGTTCTCATTGGCTGTTTACAATGCCTAGCAACAAAATACGCAGAGAAAATAGCACTCGTTCTATCAATGACTACGTTTACACGTCACTCCTAATCGGGTTTAATAACATCCGTAGTTCTAAGGCTGGCCAATCACAGTCATTTTATTCTTTAGAGGAATAGCTGTGATTGGCCAGTTTTACAATTACGGATGTTATTAAACCCGATTAAGGATGCCGTGTAACAGAGCTCAATGAAAACCGTCAGCGCTACACACAGCGCTACTCGCAGCAAGCAACTTTTCTCGCTGCGTAGCCTGCACGGTGGCTGGCAGGGCTCCTCGCAAGTAAACTTGCACGAAAAATCGCATCGTGGAAAACCAGCTTTATGCAATATCATTTAAGAGATCTAATTTTAAAATCTTGTCTCCATTTTTTCTAATTTTATTCTATACATAAAATGAAGCCAAGAAGCAGCTAATAGAACTATAATCATTAGTAATTGTTTAGGAGCGACTTGATTGCGGGCGCGACGAGACGCACGGATTTGCGGTCGGACTGGAGTCACGAAATAAGCACTCACGGATCTCAATTATTGGTCTTTAATAGTCAAACAAATTTAGACGTCAAATAACGTGAAATAAAGTAGTCTTACACTGAGATGATGGCGACAAGCACAATTCACGATGGTTAACAAAAAGTCTTATGATAAGAAAGAAGAAGCGATTGTCCAAAAGCGAGCGATTGTCTTAAGTGCGGTGTATCAAAAGAAATAGCGGTTTAAGAAGACGGTTTAACATTGAAAATGCTAAGCGCAAATCGTCGTTAAAAAGCGGAATCGGAACAGATGACGTGAGTACAAATATTACCATTAACATAAACTTTGATAAATCTAATTTCTCTGAGGGTAATTTTTTTTAAAAATATCGTGTGACTTCTAAAAAATGTGATACATTTTTAAAATATTATGTTTATTTGTAGGCGTACATACCGAGCTTATGGTATTACGAACATTTAATGTTTTTGGAAGAGCATTTTGTTTCTCGGAAAAGCAAGGCATCTCCAATTAGAATTATTTCAAAGAATCCTATTTACCAAAATATTCAACTTAATTCACAGGTATTATATGCATTGTATATGTATTATATTTTCCATAACTCACTGAATTTTGAATTAAAAAAATGGGTCATATAACTTAATTTTTTCCGCTCAAAATGCAAAGAAAAAGATGTTTCTGAAAGTAATTGTTATTTTTAATGTACATCAAAGCTCTAATTCTGTAATGTTTGTAAGTAGTAAAAAAATATTGTTAAAGTCAAGACATAGTTGTTGACATGTTAAAACAATTTCATTATTTGAATTTTGAAATAGATTTTTACAATAGTTTATGAAATTTTTGCTATTACATAGACAAATGATAAATATAAAAACTAAATATAAAAAATAATAATAAAAACCGTAACTTCTTACAATTTTAATTAGGATTTTAACAGCCAAGTTACATGTGAAGTCAATAAGAGCTTGAATGAAAGCAGCCCCCTTTACGTATTTGTGCAAGACAAGGAGGGTGATACGAAAAACCAAAGAGAATTAGATAGAGTGGAAGATCCCGAGTGGAAGAGCGTCCGTTCCCGTCCGCGGGCGACAACGAACAACGAACTTCTTAGAACCAAAGAGAATTAGATAGAGTGGAAGGTCTCATAAGAGCGTAATGTATTTTTGCGTATACAGTTTTCAGTGCCCTCTCGTGAGTATATTTTAATAGTTGCGATCGAATTTGAACAAGAAGAAGCTAAGTAATTGGGCATCAGACTCGGTAGATGGCATTGATCGTTGTATACGCTTACCTTCCACTCTATCTAATCCTCTTTGCGAAGAACATCTCTTTATCTACAACGTTGCTAACTCCATCTTCAATATTATTACCACTTTCGACATCAACATCGATATCAACATTATTACCGCCGTTATCATCGCCGACGAACTCTTCTGGACCTTCATTAATTGAGAAAACAGCTGGTTTTTTACGATCAGTACAGGCTTGTAGCTCTGCACTGGCCTGTAGCCCATCACCGTCTTATAGCCCTGCTCCATCATGTAGCTCTGCACCGGCCTATAGCTCTGCACCGTCTTGTAGCCCTGCTCCGTCACGTAGTTCTGCACCGGCCTATAGCCCTGCACCGTCTTGTAGCCCTGCTTCGTTATGTAGTTCTACACCGTCTCCTTTTTCTGTCTTCTCGAGCTGTCAATCTCCAACCTCCCAAGAATCTCGGGCTCAAAAGAAAAGAAAGAAACAGTCTGATGACTTCCAATGCTATGTAGGAGCAATAGATTTTATTGCGGAATCTTTACGGCAACCAACACCATTATCAGCATCACCTGCGATTGAGACTAGACTTCTAGATCCAGTAGATTCATGTATGCAATTTCTGGGGTCTATGTTAAAAGAAATTGATTGCGAAAAGACAAAACTCGAGGTAATAAGCATCATATTGCAAACTGTAATTAATGCTAAAACTAATTATGTTCGGAGAACGCTGAAGGACACATAATTAGTTCCACTTTTTTCTATTGTTAAACAGTTATTTATTTAATTATATTGTTATGCATAATTCAGTTTTACAATAAAATATAAAGAATGTAAAGAAATAATAAAATACGTCTATCGTTATTTCCAACTCATGTATTTTTACATTCTACCTTCTACCTTCATTTCTATTGCCCCGAATATTAAATGCGAACATACAACATTTAAATTCATTGTCTCTAGAATTTGGATAGTTAGTAGTTTCCTTTTTTTACAGCCTGGTCTTGCCATGGAACAGCACCAATCCCATTAAAATAAGTTTTAAATGATTTCGAATAGATATTGCAATAGTAGAAGCATGATTCCCACTTTGCTGTTGCACACTTTGTAAATTTGACTGTACACATTCTTGTAGACGTTCTGCAGAAATATACTACTGAACATTACGTTGAATCAAAAAATTATGGAGCAGACAACATGTGTAAACTATTAGCTCCATCTTTTCCACAGAAAGAGGAATAATATTCAACATAATGCGAAAGCGGTTGACCAGTATGCCAAAGGCATTTTCTACAATTCTGCGTGCTCTGCTCAATCTATAATTAAATATTTTTTAATCATAAGTCAGGTTACGTCCAGGGTATGGCTTCATAATGTTCGATTTCAATGAAAAAGCATCGTCAGCTACAATCACATATGGTAAAGACACATTTCCTCCAGGTAGGGGATGTGGCGTTGGTAAATTTAGTGTACCAGAAGAAAGATGTTGGGAGAAGACACTTTTTTGAAACACAGAAGAGTCATGCATGCATACAGAAGAGTCCATTCCGACCAATGTCCACAAATAAAAATTGATAGTTTGCATTTACAAGGGCAAGCAAAATGATACTGTCTGTGTTTTTATAATTGCAGTAGAAAGACCCGTCAGCTCTTGGTGGTCTGAAATTTACATGTTTGCCATCCAGAGCTCCTATGCAATGAGGAAATTGCCACTGTGCATGAAATTGTCCTGCGGAAGCTTTCCACTCTGAAGAAGTTGAAGGGCATATCAATACCTTCCCTTCTAACACGATCACAATTGCTTTTAGAGTTTCAATTATTAAGCGCGATAAGGTATTGTGAGCAATCCGAATCGAATAAGACAAATCAACAAATGTGTTGCCTGTGGCAAGAAAACGCAATGTAGCTGCAAGCCTATTGCGTGGGGTAATTGCTTCTCTCCTGATAGTGTCTTGCTTTTGTATAAGCGGTGTAATTGCAGCTAACAATTCTTCCAGAACTTCTTCATCCATCCGCGTGTAATTCCGGAATGACTTTGGATCCTCAGGCCTATTTAAAATAAAAAAAGTGTTTAAATGTAAAACTGCTGTGTATTCTATTTTTCGTTTTCTGAGGTTAATTTCAGTCGCATTTTCATTTATATCATGCAAAAAAAAGTTATTACATACCCTAGTTCTTCAAACAACATATTAAGAACTCCACGATTATTCTCCGTTCTTCTCGCCAACCATTTTTTCGTCCAAGATCTTCTTTGTCGTGTTTCATGACGCTTTCTTTCCACTTCTAAAATTAATAAAAGAGAAAGTGCTCCTAAACTTTTTCTGCGCACAGCGTCCATTTTATAACAATTTTTTTTTTAGGAGCAGCGCACAAATTATCGTCAGTTCCATCCGCTAAGCTAGCTTTGCACCTCGCTCCGTGTGAAGCGAAAACCTGCAGCGCGCTCAGCTTAGCTTCACGCAATGTAGAGCGCAGGGCAGCACGCAGCAAATCACGCATGCTATCCAACACGAAAAATCGCATCATGGGAAACGGGCTTAACACAAAAACTGACAATGACACAATAACGAGCAAATGTAAACAAAAGAAATATAAACATACATGTAGGATATAACGAAATTATGATACAAATAAGTACAAGAATTATGATATTCCAAAATTGCATCTCTCAAGAACCAAAAGAGACTGCCACAAAATTCAAAGCGTTTATTATCTAGGAATGTTCCATCTACAATACATATATCAAAAGGAAAATGATCTGTGTTGTGTAAATTTTTGTAAACGTTTATCAGCATTTCTGTTCTCTAAAGGCCAATTCAATTTGAGGCTGAAAATCGTAGTAAATTTTTTGTGTATTTAAAATTTTGTGTATACATATCTAAATTATTTTTTCTTTTAAGGAAGAGGTCAAGTGCGTGACAAAGTTATTTTAAAAATTTTGAAAAATAATTCCTTTTTTATAACATTGTCAGCAATTATTTAATGATATCACTATTATAATTATGTCATAACACTTTTTTTCTCGATAATATTATTAACATAAATCTTTTTTATAAAAGTTATAATATATAATACATTTGGTATTAAGGGGATCCTTAAGTGCCGATCTACAATAAGTGGTTTAAGCCCTAAGCCTTAAGAAATTGACCACTGCTTTATCTTATTATTTATATTTAGTATTCGAATTTTATAAAAATTCAAATATATATATACAATATCAAATACAAATTAAATAAAATATCAAATAAAAAAAAATAGAATAAAACTCTAAATTTTTTTTTACTTAAGGGGATCCAAGAGCTCGTCTGTTTTACCGACCAAAAATTATTATTTTGCACATTGAAATCTTTTTTTTAGTTGAATAGAATAATAAATCCTTTTCCACGATTTAAGTGCACATCGAAACAAAGATGAGACTTCACGAGTTTATGTTAAAAACGAAGAAAAGCTAAAAAATTACAGTTTTTTTACCGGCTTCTTGCGTCAGGTCATAACAATATTTGCTTAATATAAAAGTTTAGCAGTTTGTATGTACAAAATAAGATAGGTTTGCACTTGGAAATGCATGAAAGAATATAGGTGAACATTTAGAAACGTGTTTAGAAGCCTAGTAATGAGCAGAATCCGATAGAATGGAGGGTGAGATAAAAAGAGACATCCCATACAGCACGGATCATTGCAATTATATTGCAGCAATATTGCAATGTTGCAAATTGCAATGCAACATTACAAAGACGTTGCAGAAATATAGAGCCACAAAGTACCAGCACACTTGTAGCAACATGACATTAATATTTCGGAAATATTGCAAAATTCAATTTTTATATAATTTTAATAATAAAATATTATAATAAAATAATTTTTTGCAATATTTCTACATGAAAGATGTTAACGATAAACAATACTAAATGGTTCATTTTATTAAAACATTTTTCTTAAATTGGCTTATATTGCTGCACTGTATGCTTTGCGCAGCACATGTACGCGTTCGCGATTGTGTGCGTATGTAGTAGGTGCCGGTCTTGCTGCACATATCTGTGATTGTCGTGTATTTCGTGATTCACATTTTTTATTGTTGCGTACGAGAAAAGGTAAGAGCTTTTTGATAATATTATGTTTTATTATAGTGACCTAATATATTATGCATTAATTAATTATAATAGAATAGCATGTCCTAATAACCTATATAACCTTAAAATTATTGAGATCGCAAAAGTAAAAATTATATTTATCTATGATATATGTTTGTATATTTTTTATGTGGATATTTTTTGCTTTCTCTTATTTTCTATTTTGCTGTAGATATGAACTTTAAAATATTTGATAAAAATATTTATGTATATTTGCAGTATGTATATTTTTATGTAAATATGAATTTTAACTCCTATTTTATTTTTACAGACATTTAACAAAGGAAAACAATAATGGACAAAATTCAATAAATTATTAGTGGTAATAAAAGCGGCTCGTAAAGCTGAACCATTTTTATATATTTCTCTAATATAAAAAAAATATATTTTTATTTCGTGAACATGTTAAGTGCAATAATATGTTATGTGCAATGTTATGTTATTTATAACGTTAACATAAGTACAAATAAAGACATTTAATTACAATGTATCGTCAATAATTACATATTTATATACCCCAAAATAAATATATATACATCATTGCAAATTCATTACATTGCAATGTTGCTATAATATTTTGTTGCAATATTCCTAAAAGCGGACATTTTATCATTGCTGCAATTCCACAGCAATGATGCAGCAACATTTTGCAGTGAATTTGCAAAGTTGCAATATTGCGGTGAAAGATTGCTACAATATGTATGCAATCTTTGTGTGCTGTATGGGTAAAAAAAATGAGAAAATTACAGTTTTGTTATCGGCTTCTGCCGTCACATTTACTTAATATAACAAACTTGTAATCTGTACGTGTCTAATCAGTAAACCCCGCACTTGGCATTTCATCAAAGAGTATAAGTGAACTTAGAGAAGTGAGTTTA
>NW_021853625.1:90783-107898 GCF_003651465.1 Formica exsecta | reverse complement strand
GGTTACTTCTACTCCGATAAAAGATGTACAATCGAGTTAAATATTGTACGAAAGATCGTCTCCATATGTGGATGAAATTTTCGAAACCATGCCTGAAACGCTTGTGACGTCGGTTCAACATCAATTACAAACGTCCGAGGGTCAAAATACATTGCGCGCACACCTGGGTCCACTACTCGATTAGGACCCGCGGACCGCTCGCCTATCGGTTAAGACGCGATTCGCCCGCGTGACGTCATACCCCCCTCACGTGACGTCACCCCCCGTGGCGTCACCACCCTTGTCCTGATTTCCCCCCTCGCCCCTCACCCCCCTCAGAGCCCCTGGCTTAGAATCCGCATAGTATCACTACTTATCACTAACAATTATCTACACTGTTGAAGATTTTATGTATAAATTAATAATATTGTTGTGCTTCTAGCCGCTAAGGAAGAGGTCTTTAGGGATTTATACGCTCAAAGGATTAGGATCCACACTCGAAATAAGACACTACCGGACGTTAGGTATAAATTGATATATTTCACAGATTCTTGTACACTTTCACTTAGTCGCGATTATAATAGTCGGGCGCGATACGTACGGTATATCGATACTGGTGATATGAACGAGCGAGTAGCGAGCATCGGTGCATCTCGCGCTTATTATACAGGCTGTTCCAGGAGGAAAGGTCAATATTCTGGCATTGATGTTAACGGTGGAATTTTTGAAAATTTATTATAATCTGTAAAAAATGTATCACTTGAACAATAAATATTAGAAATAGTACGTAGTATTTCTTTCTTGTCAGTAATTTTGCAACTGTCAAGTCGCTCTATCTCGGAAACATTCAAGTCGCTCTATCTCGGAAACCGTGGGTAATAGGACATATGTTCATATGAACAGTATCGCCGTACAGGCGACCGCTTCACGCACACCGCTGTACACCGACACGCACTCACACGCTTGTATCATTCGCTCATATATACATAACGATATTTTTGCGTACGACTAATTATTATTATACATTCTCGCACTCACTCACTCGTCATTCGTCTCGCACGCATACCAACACACACGCACACCTATACACGTTTACACACATAAACACACACGCTGTACATATACACCACAACACGCAATAAAAATTATATTACCTAACATCACTTTCGTTCGTCTCTCGATACCCTCTTTCACGAGCTCCGGATCCCGACCGAGTTATCCATCACCGCCTCGCGAAAGCGGTTTATTACATAACTATACGTGAATTTTCGTCTACCTATTTTTCGTTATACATTATTCGCATTTTACAATTATTTCTTATGGTTACTTTATTCTAATATAGCATCGCAGTGTTAGTTATCGCGGTGTCAGTTTCTATCTCAGCTGTTCTATTCGATCCGCTTGCGGTGCCGTAGATGTGCTCTTGAATTATTTTCGGTTTCCACATCGGATTTATATTGGTTTCTGGTAGTTTTTTCTTTTCTGTCTTATATTTTTTCTTGACGTACATAATTGCTATTATGGTAATTATTATTATTATTATTATTCCTGTGCAACTTGAAGCTACGGGATATATAACGTGTTTGTTAGTAGTAAAATAATTGTTATTTAAGTCTTCGTTTGTTTCGTCAAGTCTTTCGCTTAGGTCCCTTAATTCTGTCGGGTTTCTAATGACTTTTCGTAATTTTATCGGTCTAATTTTGTCCAGTATTTTTTCGTTTCATTTGTAGTGTGTTATCGTAAGATTGTAATCTGGTAGATTTGTCTGTACGATTGTTATTATCGCGGGCTTTTTTGTCCGTATTATGACGTCTTGTGTTGTTAATTTACATTTTTCTTTTAATGTGATTTGTCCGTTTCTTTTTATTTCTAGTTTTCGCATTGCGTCGTTTTCGCACGTTATTTCGATCGGTTGGTTTGCTCGTGTAGAGTATAACCATGAGTTCGCATTACTCAGCGCTATCCATATGGTTGTATTCGTGCGTATGTGTCGAATATTACAGTTGTTTGTGTATGTCTCTAACTGTACATATGCTTGTACTTCGCATAGCGCTCCTTCGTCTAAGTCAGGCCTGTCTAACCGCCAGGAGCGGAGGAGCAACCGATCCCACTCTTACCGCTTTAGACTTCCCCCACCATCGCGTGTTTCCGCAGCTCACAGTCTCGACGCGCAGCGTCGTAAACATTCTTATTTACGCATAAGGCAAATTGACGATTGGACGTGTTAAGCTTTCTTTTTGACATGATATTACTAATAGTAATTAACATAATTAAATAAGCGCGAATGGTCTCTAAAAGGAACGCTCAAAAATTGGCGCGTTAGCTGCCATTTCGTGCGGCGCCTGGCTCGCCGCAAATCAGATCGCGCTTAGCCAGCGGCACTCCACAAATCACGCCAGGCCCGCGGCATTGCTCGTGCCGTTTGAAGCGGGCCACGCAGCGGTCACCCGAGAGAGCCAAAATTACAAACAAATGCGAATAACAACGTTTTATTTTTCCTAATCATCGCAAACAACAGCAACATCGATCTTTCGCGAAAAACATGTCGAATGTTCTAGAATAAGAAAAAGAACGGTTGTATAAAAGCTCTCTCGGGGAATTGCCGGGCGCACTCGATCGAGATTTATCCGAGACAGTGTGTGATTTTCTCCGTTTCGAAAACGTTCGCAAAAGTATAAGTAGCTCGCTTAACTTTTATACCATAGCTCGTGGTACGCGAAATCGCTAGTTTTCGTGGATATTCATCGCTCGTGAATATCAATCTCGCGGTCTCTCCGTCGCTAAATATTCGTCGCTTGCGAATATTTGAGCCGAGATCGATCCGTCGCTCGCGGAGATTATCGCGGCGCTCCCGGTCGCTCGCCGGAGCAAAACTCGGTTAAGATTAGCATAAATCTTATCGAAACAAAAACTTGTGAACTATTTATTGATTTTAATAAATTGACTGCCTTTAAACAAACACTTTCGTATCCGTTTCACGCAATCCTCGCGCTCCCGCGTTCACTCGCGCAAAATTAAATTAATAATAATAGTAGGGATACGAATGTTATTTAAAATTGTAGTAACATGGATAAATAATGTGATCTAAATGCTGTATTATTTCCATGATTGCGCGTTTATTATCTACTGTATGATGACGTCCTTCCATCATCGATTCGTATAGCTCCATGGCTAGTTTGTCGGCTCTAAGTCCGTAAGTATGCGCGCTTTCCCTGTTTTTCTGTTTTAGCGTGTTAAATTCAATTTGTAGATGTGTCGTACTCTTTTTACTCGCATAGCAGGCCTCTAATTCATTTTTTAATTGCGCAAAGAGAATCATTTGCGGTGCATTCTCTTTTTCTCTGGATGCATATGCGGCTGTTTGCTTTTGTCTAGCTCTTTCCAGGCTTTTTATTCGCTCTTCCATTCAGTCTGTCTTCCGACGTCGCCTCGTACTTTTAATCCTGTACGGAAATTTTTCTTGCGTGTTGTCTCATCGCGTTGTGCGAACGGTTCTTTGAGTTTTTTCGGGTGTTATGGCTCCCAACTGTTACGAGCTATTTTTCAGTGTTGCTCAAAACTCTGTTAGGGGCCAGCTGTTTCGTCGCGTTGTGCGAACAGTTTTTTGAGTTTTTTCGGGTGTTATGGCTCCCAACTGTCACGAGCTATTTTTCAGTGTTGCTCAAAACTCTGTTAGGGGTCAGTATCCCTTAGTGGAGGTGTCAGACGTGTCGGACCATTTTGCCCGTTCCTTTTGGGACCAAATCTCGGCGCCCGCGCTTGTTCGCGAGGTCGAGTTGCTGGGTTTTCCGGATTTAGTGGTCACTGGGTCGCGGTGCTGGACGTGGACGTTAAAGTAGGAATTTTTTATTTCCGTTTCTCTTATTATTTATTCTATTTTTTTTTATTTTGTTCATGCATTTTTTTTCTCTTTCTTCTTTTTCTTACTCTTTAATTGTATCCTCGCGATCGAACAATTGTTTTAATTTCGTCTCGCAATCCTATTTGGAAATTTTCTAAGGCTATTTTCTAAATGCTGTATTACTTCCATGATTGCGCGTTTATTATCTACTGTATGATGTCGTCCTTCCATCATCGATTCGTATAGCTCCATGTTCTAGTTTGTCGGCTCTAAGTCCGTAAGTATGCGCGCTTTCCCTGTTTTTCTGTTTTAGCGTGTGTTATCCGTTGTATTTAGAATGCTTGCTGCACATATGTAATTCGTAGGTTCTACTAGGCAATTACCTATAAATATTCCTGGTATTGTTTCTTCTGCCTTTATCACGCCTATCGTGTTCTTATCAGTAGCGACCTGTATTATAGTTTCGCTACGTGGTTTCAATGTCACTTTTAGATAGGGATAAAGCTTTAAGATATGCTGTCCTACCTTTAATTGCTTTGTTTTATAATTGCAAGTGGCTTGATGTTTTCGTAGGAAATCAACGCCTAGTATTCCGTCATATTCTATCGGAAAGTCATCCTTAACAACGTACATAGTATGCTTGATTCGGCGCTTTTCCAGAGTTATTGTCGCCTTAAATTTTCCAATTGTACATATTTTATGTCCCGTTACGCCGGTGAGCGTTATCTTTTCTTCTTTTATTAACGTTTCGCCTTTTAAATGTTTCACTTTAATTAGTGATATTGCGGCTCCTGTATCGAATAGCAAATTTATTTTTTCGCGTTTCGCTTCTCGCATTGGTAATGTGACAAGGTCCAATCCTGTCTGTATATGCGGCGTATTTTTAAAGTGTGATACTTGATATTCAATTGCAGGTCGGTGCGATTTTCTTTCGTTCCTTTCCTCCTCATCGCTACTTTGCGCGGAGTTAAATTTCTTTTTTCCTTGCTCGCTATTCTTGCGGTTTTTATTTTCCGGTCGCGAATTATATTGTTTGGTTCGGCTCGATTGATCTCTATTGGGTCGTCCGTGTAATAACCAACATTCTTCGCGATCGTGTCCGGATTTTTTGCAATAATTGCAATATTTATTTATCGTATTTACGCGGGGTTGTCTATCGGGTTTCGGCAATGAAAATCGATTCGCGTATCGGCTAGTTCGACAATCTCGACCGTAATGCCCGGTTTTTCCGCATTTTTGACATTTTACATTCGTTTGATTTTCCTGTTTATAGGTCGGTGTAAAATTGATTTTGCTTCGCGTGCCGGTCGCGGACGGTCCTTTAACCTTTTCTTCCGCGCTGGCCGCTGCTATTGCTTCTTGCAACGTAGCATATCCTCGCGATCGAACAATTGTTTTAATTTCGTCTTGCAATCCTATTTGGAAATTTTCTAAGGCTTGTTGCTGTATTATTTCCATGATTGCGCGTTTATTATCTACTGTATGATGACGTCCTTCCATCATCGATTCGTATAGCTCCATGGCTAGTTTGTCGGCTCTAAGTCCGTAAGTTCGCGCGCTTTCTCCGTTCTTCTGTTTTAGCGTGTTAAATTCAATTTGTAGATGGGTCGTACTCTTTTTGCTTGCGTAACAGACCTCTAATTCTTGTTTCAACTGTGCGAAATCTCGAATTTTACGCGTTTGAAAGTCTAGTATCGCTCTGCCTTTTAATTTCGTGCATAATACTGCTCCTAATAGCGTTACTTCGTCTAATGGGTCAATATGTTCTACTGCATATGTAGTCGCGCTCAAAAATTCTTGCAATTTATTTGGCGATCCGTCGAATTCCGGAATCATTCCGCGAGCCTCTTTTAATGGTAAAAATCCGCGTCCTCTTCGATGTCGTACATCTTCGGGTGTGGACTCGTATGCGGTTTCGGTTCTTTCTCCCGGCGGTGTTCTATGCTCATTGTTTTGTCGGGGTTGCGATCCTCTCATTTTTAAATCGTATATCTCGGCATGCATACTTCTAATTTCCCGTCTCATTTCCCGCAATATGTCCCTAAGGTCGTCGGCTGCTTCGTCCGTTTCTTTCTGCGGTTTGTATTGAGCTTGCGCGTTTGATTGTGTCGCGTTTCTATTTGCTTCTTCTTGTAATCGCTTAATTCCCTCATCGATATCTTCCGATGTGATGGGTTGCGATGCGGAAGCGTTTGAATTATACATGTCTCGAGTACGATAGATTTCGTCGGGGTCAAAGATACTTGAATCGTATGACGTTAGTGAGAATTCGCGGCGGTGTGTTAGTCTACTAGATGCGCTTATTGATGATTCGACATCAATATCTAGTTCTATATTATTCGCTATTAGACTGTTGTCTAATTCGCCGAATGAAAATTCGCGTTCGATTACAACGTTTGTTCCGAGTTCTGGTTCGGACAAATTCTCGCTTGAATTTAATTCATTTAGATTTCTTCGTACGTTATCGCGTATATCCCGGAGTGCTTCTACTGCTACTCTTATAGGGCTTACTGCGCTATTTCTAATGGTTCTATTCGCTGGTTCGCTAAATAGCCACGATTTATTCGCTACGTTTTTTTGTTGCGCGTTTCGGTTTTCCGACATTCACGCGTTTACAAATTTTTAATTGTTCGACTTACAAAAATACGATGAGCAGCATTGTCTCTCGTTCGGTGTCGGCCGTCGGGCGTCGATCGTCGCGTGCTGTTGAGATAGGTCGGTGCGCCTTCTTAGGTTTCGCTTATCGTTGTCGCCTCGATGTACCGGGTGACTCGAAGTTTCTGATGGACTTCCTTTTCCTCGGTTGTAGTTGTTGACCGTTTGACGGAGTTTCCTTTGCTCTCTCTTGTTCTGTCGATTCCACGGAATTTTTCTTCCTCGTGGTTGTGGACCTTTGCCGGTGTCGATCTTGTTAGAGCTGGCGTATCCTACCGCTGCCACCAATTAATGTTGTGTCTCTAGCCGCTAAGTAAGAGGTCTTTAGGGCTTTATACGCCCAAAGAATTAGGAAGAATTAGGACGCTCGAAATAAGACACTCCCGGATGTTAGGTATAAATTTATATATTTCACAGATTCTTGTACACTTTCACTTAGTCGCGATTATAATAGTCGGGCGCGATACGTACGGTATATCGATACTGGTGATATGAGCGAGCGAGTAGCGAGCATCGGTGCATCTCGCGCTTATTATATATCTTAATTAATTAAGTCGTTAATTAGGGAGGAGTGTGGTGTCCCTGACCGCATGTCTCGTGCTCCGCTCGTCAGCTGTCTCGTCAGCTGCTTACTCAGCTTCCGCGAACTTAACCGTGACTTCCTTCTCTTTATTCACGTATCTTACTTTTATTTTATTAATAATCTTTTATTACTTTACTCTTTCTTAATTATCTTTCCTTGATCTCTTTTCTGATTTTAATGCTTTGCTTTACTCAGCTCTTTCTTAATCTTCTCTATTTTACTTTATTGTTTTATTTTTTAATATATTAGGAAATTGGTCGGGTTACGACATCATAATAAAAAATTGTTTACATTAATAAACTATAATTGAAGGATAATTGCTCGTCCACATGGTAACTAGCGCCTTGTGCGTTGCGCATGCGTGAGTGGCGCTCCGCGTGGGGCACAATTTGTCTGGTCGTTTGGCTATCTATGTTACGGATTTCTTATGTTTTCTGTACGCGCCTTTTTTTACACTCTCATTGCCTTATGCCGTTGAGTACGTTGTAAGCAATCTATTGTATTAGAATAAAAGACTTTTCTTGTTTAATACGCCTGTAATCCATATACCTCTAACAAATGGTTATGGGCCCAGAATGTTTAAGGGCGTAAAAAAAAGTAGGAAAAGTGTGTAACATACTCTAAAAGTTAAAAGGTGACAGAAGTTTCAAGTAGAAAATTTCAAAAGAAAAAATGAGTATTACAGACAATAAAAGCGAAGCCCTGAGAATTGAGAAGTTGTCTAATAGAAATTACCGAACATGGAAAACCGAGATGAAGTGGTTCTTAAGAGGTAAGGGACTACTAGATTATGCACTCGGAAAAATTGAGTTAGATGATCAAGCCACCGCAGCCGAGAAAAAGACCTACCTGATTAACGACGATAAAGCAATGGCGGCCATAGGTCTAAGTCTCGAGATAGATCAACAAATACATATAGAAGATTGCAAAAGTGCAGCTGAGGTATGGCGAACGCTCGAACAAATCCACGAACCTAAATCGAGAGTAAGAATCATGCAACTAAAAAAGGCATTCTATCATTTACACATGAAAAATGAGGAACACATGTCTTCGTATGTTGCGAGAACGAAAATCGTAGCAACTAACCTCAGAGATGCAGGTGCCGAAGTAAAGGATGAAGATTTAGCATACGCAATATTAGCTGGACTCCCAGACAGTTATGAGAATTTGAATATGACACTAGCAAGCTTACTGGATGACAAATTCACGTCGACGGAGGTAAAAAGAGTCCTGTTAGCAGAATATGATAGACGACAATCCAGACTTGGCGACAAAGCAGAACCACCGAAAGAAGCATTAATCGCGAACAAGAAGGCCGAGGAGAAAAGAGCCAAAATAGCAGATAACGAGAAAAATAAATCATTTACTTGTTATAATTGCAGGAAAGTTGGTCACCTTGCAAGAGACTGTCGGTCAAAGAAAGATGGAATTCACAAGAAATATGACACGAAGCAGAAAAAAGGACTACGACGCATTTCTTATGTTCTTGAATAATATAGAGATCGAAAATTCTTGGATCTTAGATAGCGGATGCACACATCATGTGTGTAAACAACGAGATTGGTTTACAAACTTTCGAGAGATAGATTCAGAGGTAATTAATACAGCAGCAGATCCGAGCAAACAGAACGGAGCGACGCTACGAGCCAAAGGTATGGGCGATATTTTTCTAAAAACGTACGTTGCTAATGTAGAAAAGGGAATAATTCTACGAAATGTCTATTACGTTCCAAATATCAGGTGATTGCATAAGTTCGTGCCCGATTTAAATATAAACTTCAATAGATTATATTTTAGAGATAACACTTTTATTAATCAATTATATAGTCTCCATTCTTTTCTACAATGGTTTTCCAACGATCTATAAGCTTGTCGATTCCATTTTTGAAGAAAGAACTTGGTTTTTCATGAAAAAAGTTTGTAAGGTGGTTTTCGACAACTTCCTCGGAATTGAGATTCTTGCCATTTAAACTATTCTGCAAAGACCGGAACAGATAAAATTCTGAAGGCGCAATATCTGGAGAATATGGCAGGTGCTGTAGAATTTCCCCTTGCAACTCCTGCAGTTTTCGCAGCGTCTGTTGAGCGACGTGTGGCCTAGCATTGTCGTGGTGGAAGATGACGCCTTTTCGATTGGCCAAAATCGGACGTTTTTCTCGAATAGCTGCAGCGAGTCTAGTTAGTTGCTCACAGTACTTGTCCGCCGTGATTGTTTCGCCGCGTCGGAGCAGCTCAAAGTAAATAATTCCCTTGCGATCCCACCAAACACACAGCAACACCTTCATCGGATGCAAGCCAGCCTTTGCTACGGGTTCTGCTCCTTCAGCTGCTGTTTTCCATGTCCTCTTTTGCTGTACGTTTTTGTAGAGAATCCACTTTTCATCGCCTGTTACCATTCGATCTAAAAAAGGCTCTTTTTTGTTACGCTCGAGAAGAGAAAGAGCCACAGTCATACGGTTTAGCTTATTCCTTTCAGTCAGGAGATGCGGCACCCATGTATCAAGCTTGGAAACGTATCCAAGCTTTTTTAAATGACGAAAAGCGGTTTAATTATCGATGTTCAGCCTCTTAGCAATATCTTCAGTTGTAATCCTTGGGTTTCTTTCCACTAAGGCATGCACAATGTCATTATCAATGCCAGAAGGCCGTCCAGAGCGGGTTTGATCCTCCATGTTGAAATCACCATTTCGAAATCTGCCAAACCACTTTTTGACTGTTCGGAGAGCAGGAGCGCGGTCCAAATAAACGGTTTGAATATTTTTTTGTGCAATCCCAACACTCACGCCTTTCCGAAATTTATATAACATTACATGCCGCAAATGCACCTTTTTGTTCTCCATTTTTAATGATTTCTCTTATGCACCAATGGACTTATCTGAACAATGTCTGATGCTAAATTGACATAAGACAACGTCATCTATTCGGTGTAAGCAACAATTACCACACGAAAACAATAGAACTCCACCATGCAGTAACTTAATGCCATCTATGAAAATCGGGCACGAACTTATGCAATCATCCAATATTAGAAAGAATTTGATGTCGGTATCACAGATAGAAAGAAAAGGAAAGGAACTTTTAATAAAAGATGGAAAAGTAAAAATCAGGAACGCAAAAACTAAGGATATCATGTGCGAAGCATATAGACAAAATGACTTATATATCTTAAAGGTTGAAATAGACCAAAACGCGATGAAAAAACCATTAAAGGAAGCTAATGCGGTAAAGATTGATGACAACGATTTATGGCACCGAAGATTCTGTCATGTTAATAATAGTACAATAAAGAAATTAGCAGACACGAGTTGCGTTGTCGGATTAGATAATACGAAGATGGATACATTTACATGTAGGGCATGCTGTATCGGAAAAGCCACAAAGGTCGCGTGTAAGAAATTGAAATCAAGGCAGACAAGAGAAATATGCGAATTAATCCATTCAGACCTATGCGGCCCTATGCCTGTGAAATCAATAGGAGATAGTAAATATTTTTTAATGTTCACAGATGATTTTTCGCGGAATGTTACGGTTATATGCATAAAATCTAAAGATGAGGTTAAAACTTGCGTACAAAATTACATTACTCGAATAGAACGCGAAAGAGATAGGAAGGTAAAAAGATTTCGAACAAACAATGGCCTAGAGTTTTGTAACCAGGAGTTATCGACGTTCTTCAAATCTGTTGGCATTAAACACGAAAGATCAAATGTAGAGACACCACAAATGAATGGAGTCGCTGAAAGAATCAACAGGACCCTGTTAGACTTGACAAAAGCAATGCTTAAATCGGCATGCTTACCACAAATATTCTGTGCCGAAGCAGTCACCACAACGGCATATATTAAAAATACAGTATGTCATTCAACAATTAACGATCAAATTCCGTTCACAGTATGGAATGAAAAGATACCAAGCGTGCGACACCTGAAAGTTTACGACTGTCTAGCATATGCACGATTGCCTGAGCAAAAACGAAAGAAACTAGACGATAGAGCTGTTGAATGCATATTTGTCGGTTATGCTACTCAGACAAGGGGATATCGATTATGGTGTTCACAGAAGGGAGATGTTATCATGACAAAACATGCCACGTTCGCAGAAGATAAATCAGGATACGAATGGATCTATAAAGAAGCAACACAAGAATTCAGATATAACGAAGTTTGGTCTGGCGATGAAGATTCGATTACAGAAGAAATTGATATTACGCGTGAATCAATATCCTCAGATAAACAAAAGAGAAGTGTGGTCCAACCATCCGAAGGAGTAGAAGAAAAAATTCCTGATAAAATGCAGATAGTGGAGGTTCAAGATGCAGAGAAAATTCCAAGAAGAGGTAGGCCAAAGAAGAAAGTTCGCAATCCTTATGGAAGAAGAGGAAAACTTAAGGAAGTCTAAGGTATACATGAGGAGGAAAGTTCAACCGAGCAGAGCGACATAGAAGCGAATCTAATAGAAATAAATGAACCGCAGAACATCAATGAAGCATTAGCCTCTCCAAAAGCTAAACGCTGGAAATATGCCATTAAAGAAAAATTAGATAGTCTAACACAAAGAAAGACTTGGAAGACTACTCAATTACCTGAAGGAAAAAGGTGTATTGGATGCAAGTGGGTCTTCAAACTAAAAACGGACGCCGACGGTAAAATCACGAGATACAAAGCCAGATTAGTAGCACAAGGGTTCACTAAAAAAGGGGAATTGATTACGATGAAACATATTCACCCGTAGCGAATTTTTCAGTAATCAGATTACTGTCAGCGTTATCAGTCGAATATCAATGGTACACAAGACACATCGACGTAAAGAATGCATACTTATATGGAAACGTACGAGAAGAGATTTACATGAAATTACCGCCACTTTACAATGCTGAAGAAGGAGAAGTGGCTAAATTGTTGCGTCCGATTTATGGGCTAAAACAATCAGGAAGAAACTGGAACGAAGAATTAAACGAATTTTTCATCGAAATGGGTTTTGAGAGATTAAAATCATCAAGTTGTACTTACCAAAAGGGATGCTGGTTAATAGTCATGGTATATGTAGACGACATCTTTATATTCTCGAAAGAACTGGATTCGATTACGGAAACAGTCGAAACTATTGCAGAGAAATATGAAATAAAAGATCTTGGTGAAATCCATCATGCAGTAGGAGTAAAGTTGGATCGAAAAAGATCTGGTATGGTGCATTTGTTGCAAAGGACCTACATTGAATCGATTCTTAGGCAGTGTAGTCATGTAATGCGCAGAGCGTTGTGTGCGTATCCCCTCCACTACGGTTGCGTGTTGCTAGCGTGGGCAATCTGGCTACACTGTTCTTAGGAAATATAACATGCAAGAATGCAAACAGGCATCAACACCATTGGAGCCGGGAATAAATATAAGTAAGAAAGATTGTCCAATGACGCATGAAGAAAAGGAGGAAATGTTACATGTGTCGTATCGAGAATTGATGGGATCATTAATGCATCTATCGCAATATACGAGACCGGACATTGCTTTCGCAACGTCAAAATTATCGCAGTATAATTCCAATCCTGGAAGAATTCACTGGATTTAAGCAAAACATGTTTTACGATATTTGAGTAAAACTAGAGATCTGGGGTTAGTCCATAAAGCAAAAGGTGATCGAAAGATTCAAGTCTATTATGACGCAGATTGGGCTGGAGACCAAGACGATAGACATTCCTATTCCGGAATCGTGGTAATGATGGGAGGGAACCTCATCCATTGGCGATCGACGAAACAAACCTGTTTGTCGACTTCTACAATGGAAGCGGAATAGGTAGCACTGTCCGGTGGAGTCAAGGAAATAATGTGGTTAAATATGTTTTTGTCTGAACTTAATCTCCGTAATTACATTACAGGTTTTCAGATATTTTGTGACAACAGAGCAGCTATAGATTTCTCTAAAAGTAGGATTGAAAAGAACAGAACGAGGCATATTGTTCAAGATTGAAACGTTGAATTTGTAACGATGCACCCCCCCATCGTTATCCGGCAGTAGACCGCCGGAAGTCTGCCGCCCGGCGAACACCAGCCGGGCAGAGGCAGAGGCGCCGAGCGCCCATTTTTTAAACACTTATGCGAACGACCGTACGACCGTTACACGGTCGCTGTAACGAAAAGCTCGGAAAACCGAACACCGCCGAGTGCTGCCGTAAAAGCCCGAGCGACACCCGCCGAAACGCCGCGCCGTTTCGCCCAGGGGAGATGACGTGTTTACCGTAATTACCCGCCGAAAAACAACACGTCATTATCCCCACCCGGGGGCGAATGACGCGGTTACCATTAGACGCTCGGGTATATAACGGCAGCATTTTTACATCCCGACACCAGAACGATTCCTGAATCCTCTCGAGCAGTACGCTCCGAGCCGATACCAGAACCGATCCTAGAAACTCGCATACAAACGAAGGAACGTGAGATTGACGCGTACGCAGTCTCCGCCGAGCATTCTCGGTCTCCTCGCCGCCTGCGAAATCCTATCAAAAGTCCGACCTCATCGAACGATAGCGGACAGTTCGCCGCAATCTAAGATTCGGTCTAAGATCCGATCGCTACCGCTAAACGGACCGTGGGCCGGCGAGTTCGCCGCTCCGTCGAGGCTTCTCGACTCCCGATAGCCATCCTCTATCCGCGTACGGAAGCAAGGGACGGAGAGTTCTCCGCCCGATCGAGGATTCTCGATCTCCGGCCGCATTCCCCCGCACACCTGGGAATACGCGGATAAGAACACGCAAACGCACCGACACGGTTTTACCGTGAATCAGCAATTATAATCGCACCGAGATACGTAATCGTATCACCCGATATAATTCCGCGCGCCGTCAAAATAAACACGGCCTTGCCATACACGCGCCGATCGACCGCGCCCTGTTTCTTGCGCATTTTCCCGCGCCGTCAAAATAAACATGGCCTCGCCGTACGCCGCCGAATATCTTAAGCGGTTCGATACATCGAACATCGCGCACCTACTGACGAACACGAATTGCATCTAACGCGTTGCATTATCCGCCGCGCGCTAGCTTCACGAAACATATTGTAAATAGACCATTGCCGAAAGAGGCGAATAAATACGCTACATTATAACTAAAGCTTTTCGTGTGTCTCACCTTTTCACGAGCCCTGATCCCGACCGAGTTCATCCGCGCGCTCGCGAAAAGTAATTCCGTTACAAATTTAATCGATAAATTTAAATTGTAAATTCAACCGACAAATCTGAACGGTAAGAGCCGCAATCAAAACACGAGCGAGATTAAACATCATCGCGATCAGCCGATCGGCGCGTGATCGCGTGATCATAACAAAGAAAAAGTGTGACAAACACCTAAATTCTCGAACGTTCGGTGCCGAAAATATCCTATTATGGAAATCGGTCGACCTTTTCCGTCGTTATTCAGTCTGCCGCTGACGACGATTCGAGCTGGTCGATAGCAATCAATCATAATTTCTCATATCATATTATCTCGTGTCGTATTCTCGCTCGTGTCGTGTCGCGGTACTCATAGACCATTCGCGCTGCTGTTGTTACTTTCGTTCGTGTAGTTTACGCTTGTGTCGTTCGCTCGCGCATTTCTTGTCGTTTAATTCGCTTGTGTCGTATGCGCTTTCGTCATTCTCGTTGTAAATTCTCAATTGACATTCTAGCATACGATCAAGCATCAAAACAGCGGATCTACGGATTCGCGTTACACACCGCTTCTCGCTCATCTCTGAGCGTTTCTCAAGATTCGGGCGATCTCATCGAGGTCGACTCCCGAACATATATAAATATCTCTTATCATATCGTAAGGGAGAAAATCGAGGATGGGCTACTAGAATTGTCATATATACCGTCTAACGAAAATCCAGCAGATATTATGACCAAAAGATTAAAGCGAGTCGCTCATAATCACTGCGATGATGGGCATGGACGTCGCAAAGTGGGGGATTGAAGGATAATTGCTCGTCCACATGGTCACTAGCGCCTTGTGCGTTGCGCATGCGTGAGTGACGCTCCGCGTGGGGCACAATTTGTCTGGTCGTTTGGTTATCTATGTTACGGATTTCTTATGTTCTCTGTACGCGCCTTTTCTTACTCTCTCATTGCCTTATGCCGTTGAGTAAGTTGTAAGCGATCTATCGTATTAGAATAAAAGACTTTTCTTGTATAATACGCCTGTAATCCATATACCTCTAACAATAATAAATAATTCAAAAATTGTATTTTAATTAAAATAATTATATTAATATTAATTAAAATAATTATATTAATTTTTTAATTAGAATTATTATTTAATACTTACATACATAAGAATTTAAATTATCAGATACTTCTTCAAAGTTTATTAACTTTGGTTGACCTATATTAAAAGATTTTTTTATGTCAAATATACCTAAGTTATTGATAATGGTGTTAGAATGTATTATTAATTCAAACGGGAGTGTTCCATTATTAAAAGTTGGATTTTTGGGTATTTTTGCCTTTGCTCCATCTATATGGATAATCTGAAAAGTAAATAATGTTTAATAAAAATCTAAATATTATATAATAATTTTGTATTAATTTTCTTATTTTTTACTATTTAACTTTTTGCTATTAAATTCTTTATTATTAAATAATAATATATTTGCAGCCAGTATTTTTTTACTTTCTTAAATTTGGTTGTTATATCTAATAAATTTAAATGTATAGTTAATTGCTGCAAGGTTGTATTATTAGAATAAAGATAAAAGTTATAAAACTTGCTTTGAAATATTATATTTGAAGTTTTTTATTATTTTAATTTGCAAGAACTATTTAAAGAAACATAATAGCAATATAGTAATGCTTGAACTTATTATTATTTAACTTTAACCACTTATGTCAAAATAAATTTGTTTAATTTCCAAGTTAAAATTTTTAATTAAATTAAATTAATTTTAATTCTATTAAAGTTCGTTTAGAATAGAAATTTTAAGTAAAAATATAAAAAAACATTAATATATTTGCAGCAACCAATTTCAAGATATAAAAAACATTATTAACAACTAGCTACACAGTTGAAAACTTGGTATATTTCTTATATTTGTATATTTCTTTTAAAAAATATGCGTGTTTAATTTATTGTGTTAAACATTTATGTATTAATTTTATATATTTCTGTTGTGTTAACTGTATTCAAATTAAATTATATGTTAAATTATAAAAACTATTGAAAGAAAATTAAAAACACAATATACATTTTTGCATGTATATTTTTAATTTTGCATAATAAATATGTTTTTTGTATTATTAGTGATAGGATTTATATACTACTATTTAACATAGCAATTTATTACAATAAATTAATATAAAAATTTGTACGGATATTTTGATATGCAGTTTTTGTTAAAAACAAATTTTTTCAACTGTATGTACACTATAACTGTATATAAATTATAAAAATAACTAATAGTACATTATCGACAATAGACGTTGATCAAATAATATAATATTACATTAATAATAGCTATGAATGTGCTTAGATTACTAGGTTATAATTTTATTAAGTTATTATAAGTATGCTTAGTTGACCAACTCGATTAGGTTTTAAATGATACTCAATTCTTTCGATTTCCTTGTTCCAGGCAACAACTTGGACCCTATGTCTGCTGTTATTATTTAAGATAAATTTTAATAGACGATAATGTTGGGCTACTCCAACTATTTTTGGACCCTCAATTTCATCTATAAAACCGATAATTTCACTAAAAAATTTTAAAATAGAATTAATAATCTATATATTTTTTATGTTTGTAGATATAAAATATAAAGTTAGACATTTATATAGTGTTAAAAATCTACTGCATTAACTATTAATACCAAACTCATTAAAATGTCTTAAGATTAAAATTGCAATGTTTTAAAAACAATTTTAAAGTATTAATAATTTTTAAACAAAAAATGTTTAAAGTTGATCAATTATGTTGTTAAAAGTTAATTTGTTTTGACATGATTTTAATAACTTAATACATATCGTGTCCTATATTTTATAAAATTATTATTTTAGTATCATTATTATTAATATTATTAATAATAAATTAATTATACA
>NW_021853625.1:89862-90743 GCF_003651465.1 Formica exsecta | reverse complement strand
ATAATAAATTAATTATACATATATAAAATAATATTAAGCAATAATAAATATTATTGTATGAAAAATTTTGTTTATATTTAGTAACAAAGTATTAAAGGCATTTTTACTATGTGTATCATATGATTGTAAAAGTTTTTGACCACATAATTGATTAACTTTAAATATTTTCTATTTAATAATTATTCAAATTTCAACATTTCCATATTTTAAAATTTTGGTCTCAAAATATTTGGAAGAATTTGTTATTAATAGTTAATATAGTATGTTTGAGACATTTTGATAGTTCGGCATATTGATAATAATACAAATAATAAAACAAAAATTAATTTATTTAAGAAAATAAATATTTTATAAACAGCAGTTTTTTATATAAAATATTAGAAAAAAGACATTAAACCTTTGGAATAAAATTAAATATATATGAGATAATATTTTAAAATCACTTTTTTAGAAGTTTGATACTTAAATATAAAGTTTTAAAAATCTTTTTTAATGACAGATTTTTGTAATAATTTAGAATTGTTTTTTCTTAACAAATTTGTGGAAACATAAATAGTTTTTGAATTATATATAAGCAATTAAAGAAGTATAATTTTTTAAAAATTAAGCTACATAAGTATAAGTAGCAATAAAATCATATTTTTTAATTAATTTTAAATTAACTATATTTTAATAGAATTTTAATTTTTAATGATCAGTTATAAAAAGATATAATGTTAAAAGTAAATATGTATTCTTATAATATTTTATTATAAATAATAAATATTTATTGTATATAAATATAATGTATTATTTGAATTTAAAAACTTACACTGTTACATCCTCTATCAAGCGATGCGGTAGCGTCGCGACGCCAAGTATATAAAAAAAATTCGGCTTGT
>NW_021853625.1:89012-89442 GCF_003651465.1 Formica exsecta | reverse complement strand
ACTCAGTGCGAAAGACGCCTCATTGTCTGTATTACTACCTGCTCTATACTTATTGAGTTTGTGATTGTTAAGGGGATCCTAAAGCTACGGCCGAACTCCGACGGGTTTGCGCGCTCATCTGAGAGGAACTAAAATTGTCGATAATTGTCGATAATTTTAGTTCTGTCATTACCAACATAATTATTTAAAACATACATAATAGAAAACGCAATCTTTTGCATTGCGTTCCATATATTGAAATGAAACAATATCACAATATATTTTTACTGCTTTATATACAATAATTAATTGATAATTTACCAAACTTTAATTCATGCGTGAGAGAGTAATATACATATACGCACTAAAACATTATCGCAATTTCTAATATCTTCTTTCTCTCGATCATACGCTTACTCTGTTTCTCTCTGTATCTCTCTTTCTAATCGCT
>NW_021853625.1:84387-87656 GCF_003651465.1 Formica exsecta | reverse complement strand
CGCTCGACGCTCGGATCGGCTCGTCGGTGTCCGGGTTCGAGAGGAGGGGAGACTCAAGCTTACGAGACACAGTATAGGTAGAAAGAGATCGTTTATTCAGTTAGAGAAAGATAGATACAGCGTGCAGGGTCTATAGCGTGCGGTGAAGGCGGTCGCTGGTAGCAGGATCGGTGTGACGCGCAGGCGCAAAGCGATGGTCGCAAGGCGGTGAGAAGCGCAAGACAAGTGCGGCGTGCAATCGTGCCCGGTTTTATTTACATGCGCGGACGGCGCGATTAGAACTAGAGACTTATTACTAACAGGCCTTATACCTAACGGACTTAGCGCTAGACAGGGCTTACTACTAGCAGGTCGTATAACTAGCGGACTTATTACTAGACAGGTCTTATTCCTAGCGTGCGGACTTAGCACGAACAGGCCTTAAGACTAGGATGCGGTTACAACTAGCGGACTTAGTACTAACAGGCCTTATAACTAGCAGGTCTATGACTACGAGACTTAGAACTAGCGGACTTATCTCTATCAGGCGGTTATATTTACAGCGCGATCTATACATGCACTTATAAGCTACTGTCAGGTTAGGCGGTCAGGTATTGCCGGCAGGCTCGAGTGTCACGTCGAGCACTGCCTGAGCAACGGAAGTCGGTTCAACCCGACAGAGTCAAGTACAGCCTTGGCCCTAGGTAGAGGCGGGAGACGGTGCAACCCGGCGGGGTCGAGGGCAATCTCAAACTGATTGACTTGTTTTGAAATTAATCATAAGGTTTACCAGATAGGCCTGAAACGAAAAGGATTAAAATTAAAGTTACATACAAATACTTGGCGTTCCCGTGTCGCATTATAAGTCATATATTTTTATTAATATATTGATAATGATTTCTGATAATCTTTTGGAAATTTTTATTTCAGATCTTACATTAGCTGATAAAATACTTTTTACACGTTGCGCTAAACTTTTTAGTTCTTCGGTGAACCATGACATGCAGTCGGTACTGCGACGAGAATGATACGTGGATAATGAATCGTCGTACAAGCAATGTACATAATATGCAATACTAAATACTTTATGATGTTGGTAATTTCTTTCTTCCTCCGTCTTCTCCAAAACGCACTGCAAGTCGGCGTATACGACAAAAAGAAGCCGCTCTTTCCGATTATAATTCTTGAATGTGAGCCACTTGTCCTTATCGCTCGGTAATCGGATAGCGCACTTGTTCATCTCTCGATAGTCCACCGTATGTGATTGTAACTTGTCATTCGAATCAAAGTAGTGCAAACATCTGTAAAAGAAATTAATTTTTATTTTTTGTTCTATTATTTCTGCAATATATTTTATGAAATATATACGTACCGACCGCAGATATATTTTTGGCCATTATGTTTGCTCAATTGCGAGCTCATGAGTCTGGATAGATTCTTGATTCACGCAAAATGTCCAACGATGTTGTCTTCCATGTACAGCAGGTTGACGTATTTGTCTCTTCTTAGCTCACTCAGACGTATCGGGACAATGTTCTCTTTTTCGATATTATATACATTTATGGAGATATCTTCGGTAAATTCGAATTTTTAGATTTGATTCATAGTGTTACGTCCTGGCGATTCCACGATTCCTTCCTTCCGCGAAGTGTCGGCAACGATCGTCGATTGGTGAGACAAACGAACCGCTCCGTAAACAGACCAACGTAAAAGGTCGATGATAAAAACATGCCGGTCTCCTCAAGATAATATAAATTTTTCTAACGAAATACCCAACAAACACAGCTGCATCTATAATAATAAAATTTTCCAACAAATATTCAATAAACACAGCTGCACCAATAACAATAAAATTATTATAGAAAAATAGGATCTTTTTCTAATCTGAACACGTGCAAGAAATCTTTGAACGAATATCGAACTCACCAATGGACGATCACTACGAGTAAAACGTAAAAAGTAGGAGAAACACCCCGCCTAACAAAATATGCCGGTCTCCTCAAGGTAATATAAATTTTTCTAACGAAATACCCAACAAACACAGCTGCATCTATAATAATAAAATTTTCCAACAAATATTCAATAAACACAGTTGCACCAATAGCAATAAAATTATCATAGAAGAATAGGATCTTTTTTTCTAATCTGAACACGTGCAAGGAATCTTTGAACGAATATCGAACTCACCAATGGACGATCACTACGAGTAAAACGCGAAAAGTAGGAGGAACACCCCGCCTAACGAAGACACTGGCACATTTTTAATTTGCTAAGATTGAAAAATTCCCACTTCTGCGCAAATTCAATTCGTCGAAGTTTTGGAAGATTCCCACTCTTAGAATTAGAATACGCCCCAAAAAGAAAATTATAAAGAGAGAACTCGCGAACACATCACTCTCTATTATTTTGCAACTTTCAACCCAAGTACTCTTGCTCCGTGTTGTGACTCGCGAGTTAGTTGAGAAAACCAGTGTCCTCCAGCGGGGTCTCACCACCATTTACATTCATCAACCGAAAGTCCGAACGCACCACGAGACTAGTCTTTCATCATTATCGAATCAACAGCAAAAAGTAAGCTTCAACTATTCAATTATTACGTATATACCCGACTGAAATATTATTATTTACACTGGTTTGTAGTGAGAACCAGATCGGGAAAAATATATATATATCGGCCCATGAACGTAGTCCATCGCAGGACTCGGAAGGCGTTAACGCGACCATTCGCGATTCTCATCGTCAAATTAAAAAGATTTAGGAGTAAGGCTGACTCACATCACCCAAACTCACAAGCCAGCACAGTCACAACCTCCCCCCTTTCCCCTTACTATTTCTCTCCCAGCTACTCCCCAGTTTATTCCCCCGAACCGCCTTCTTCCCCGAGATCATTCTCGTCATTATTTACAGTCCTCTTGAATAATTCACTCCCTTCTTCCCCGCAGTTTTCGGAATCAGACGATTTCGAAAAGGCCATTCAGGAGTTCTGCGACGAACTACCTGATTTAGAATCACCTTCGTCCTATCAAGACTAAATTGAACTAAATTCAAATCTCCTTTCACTCTCTCTCCATGATCCTTACTTCCTACCTCACTCGCACACGCACACATGTTTTTTTTTATTATTAATTAAATCTTCATATTGTATTAACCAGTCAGAACCTAAATGTTAACGATAAAATCTTTCCCTTGTATTCTGACTGATGTCCTCCGTATCAATGTAACACCCGCGAACTAACACACACACACTCACACACATTCAGACGAAAACTAATATTATATTTTTATTTTTT
>NW_021853625.1:75916-80916 GCF_003651465.1 Formica exsecta | reverse complement strand
CCGTACAAGAATACATTGCCATTATTGCATGTGTGTTGTGTACGTGTATATATACGTGTAGTATAATGCCACTATATTCTATGCATGTGTTGTGTACATATATAACGGTAAAGGGGCCATGATGATGGTGACGTTTCTTACATGAAAATTTCCACATTTCGACTTTGCTTCGTAATATCTCTGCTTTATAGAACATGCAGAGCGAAAATAAAGACACTTTCCTTGTATAAATCGAACCCAAGCTATCGATTAAGCCTATCAAGAATTCGATCGGTTCAGCCGTTATTCAGATCTGGTAATCTAAGGTACTCTCAACTATCCCACTCGCGTATAGATATCCGGGGTGCCTCGTTCTTGTTACGCGCGGTCTTTGCTTCGCGTGACTTGCCGCGAGACACACCGTGTCTCTTGATTCTTCACGATGCTTGTAATAAATAAGTTATTTTACTATTTATCTGTGAATTTAATTATTTAACCCATCCTTTATGTATGAATAAAAACGGTGTAATAGATATGCACAGTCTGCAAAACTTAGCATGCGAACGCTATCTCTCTCTTTCCCAAGTACATGCGAACGCTATCTCTCTCTCTCTCCCAAGTGCATGCAAACGCTATCCCTCTCCCACACATTGCGAACGCCTCGCGCTATTTTCCTCATACCGCCTTGCGAACGCCGTATCTCGCATCATCCACGTGCATATTTCGCGCTATCCTTGTCGCACGCCTCGCGCTATCCCTCTCCCACACATTGCGGACGCCTCGCGCTATCTCTCTCACACCTACTCGCGTTAATTTATTAATTAAAATTTTAATATAATTTATTATTAAAAATTATTAAATATTAATCTTTTCAATGTAAATGAATTATTTTAAATTAAACTAAAACTTTAATTTCTTCATTATTATTAATTCTAAATACATCTTCCAATATATTTACTTTGTTACGACTTTTCTCACAAATTATTTTAATAAAAATGACGGGCAATTTGTACATATTTTTAAAAAAATTCAACTTATAAATTTATATAAATTTACATTTAAATCCAATATTTATATAAAACACATTGCGAACGCCTCGCGCTATTTTCCTCATACCGCCTTGCGAACGCCGTATCTCGCATCATCCACGTGCATATTTCGCGCTATCCTTGTCGCACGCCTCGCGCTATCCCTCTCCCACACATTGCGAACGCCTCGCGCTATTTTCCTCATACCGCCTTGCGAACGCCGTATCTCGCATCATCCACGTGCATATTTCGCGCTATCCTTGTCGCACGCCTCGCGCTATCCCTCTCCCACACATTGCGAACGCCTCGCGCTATTTTCCTCATACCGCCTTGCGAACGCCGTATCTCGCATCATCCACGTGCATATTTCGCGCTATCCTTGTCGCACGCCTCGCGCTATCCCTCTCCCACACATTGCGAACGCCTCGCGCTATTTTCCTCATACCGCCTTGCGAACGCCGTATCTCGCATCATCCACGTGCATATTTCGCGCTATCCTTGTCGCACGCCTCGCGCTATCCCTCTCCCACACATTGCGGACGCCTCGCGCTATCTCTCTCACACCTACTCGCGGACGCGTGCGTGCCCTCTTCCCCGCGGACCCCTCACCTATCGGTTTCGCCACGGTTCCCTCTTCCCCGCGGACCTCTCGCCTACCGGTTTTGTCGCGGTTCCCCTCTTCCCCGCGGACCCCTCGCCTACAGGTTTCGTCGCGGTCCCCCTCCCTCTCCGCGGACCCCTTGCCTATCCGTTGCGCGCGGTCCCCTCCCCTCTCTGCGGACCCCTCGCCTACCCGTTTCGCCGCGGTTCCCCCGCGTGACGTCATACCCCCGCGCTTGTTTTCCCTCGCCCCTCACTCCCCCTCAGAGGACCTGGGTTAGAACTCTCCTTGCTATACTACTATTGTTTCAATACTCTTGTGACTGATTGTATGAATGATTCTAACAATAATCTAAATTTTTACACCACATTAAGACAGTATAAGGAAAACACATTAATATTTCCAACTATGGATATATATAACGTAATATATGTATAAGTGTGAATTATTATTTAGAAAAAATGAGACTAATTTAATTTCAAATAAATTGAAAGTAACTGATTTTGTAGAATCATTTTTACAAGAGTATCCAACATATTTCATTCCACCGTGCCATAATATCGCTTACAAACTTGTAAAAAATTTTGTAATAACAAGGATTCATTTTTCATTAAAAAAGGAATGTAACGATATTGTAAAAGCAGCTGCCAAGAGTAGCAGAAGTGTAGCTATTTGAAAATATCTGTATCAAATAAAAAACATTAAATAAAAATACTGATTTACGTGATTTATAATTTTATCTTCTTTCATTTACGAAAAATTACATTACAAATTACATTCATACAAAAATACATAAGTTTTGAATATCTACATCTATACTATCGGACGCCATTTTTGCTCCAGCTTATCAAAATTGACATCAAAATTGCGGTACTTTGTCAATCTAATGACTTTACTTTTCTTACTATACCTCAGTTAGTGAGCAAAGGATAGCTCTCTATTTTTTATAAGGCTACCTGCTTCCACTGACTATACCCCAGGGACGCCGCGAGGTCGGACTGATCTAGTGGATTCTAGGGGAATGGCGTTAGGCACGGAACTAATCTTTACTAGAGAGATTTTTACTAGGTGTTAGATATAGGGATATACGCGTGCGCAAATATTCATGTGTGATTCAATAGTAAAGTAATGCTTTAAATAAGAGTTAGAGAATGTAACGATATTGTAAAAGCAGCTGCCAAGAGTAGCAGAAGTGTAGCTATTTGAAAATATCTGTATCAAATAAAAAACATTAAATAAAAATACTGATTTACGTGATTTATAATTTTATCTTCTTTCATTTACGAAAAATTACATTACAAATTACATTCATACAAAAATACATAAGTTTTGAATATCTACATCTATACTATCGGACGCCATTTTTGCTCCAGCTTATCAAAATTGACATCAAAATTGCGGTACTTTGTCAATCTAATGACTTTACTTTTCTTACTATACCTCAGTTAGTGAGCAAAGGATAGCTCTCTATTTTTTATAAGGCTACCTGCTTCCACTGACTATACCCCAGGGACGCCGCGAGGTCGGACTGATCTAGTGGATTCTAGGGGAATGGCGTTAGGCACGGAACTAATCTTTACTAGAGAGATTTTTACTAGGTGTTAGATATAGGGATATACGCGTGCGCAAATATTCATGTGTGATTCAATAGTAAAGTAATGCTTTAAATAATAAGAGTTAGAGAAATAGTTAAAGAAGAATATTATAATAAGAGAAGAAATTAGGAAAAAATATCAATTATTTATAAGAATTGGAATTAGATGGAATTAAAATGGTTTTATTAAGGGATCGGGTTTTTAATTATGGAACAGAGGTTTTTGATTAATATCAATACTAGATCTTACTGTTTCATACGATCCTAAATTTTAATCAAAAGGGAAGGTCTAAGATATGAGAAAAATGCCGATCGAGGGCATATTTCGATGCTCGATAACGATGGAATTGTAGTGATGGGAGGGTGCCGATCTAGGGCATACTTCGATGCTCAATAACGAAATTCAAGAAAAAAGGTAGAGTGTCACCAGGGCAATAAAGCTCGGTAACCGGGTTTCAAACGTTGGACCACGTCCGAGTGAGATTAGAATGATGATATATTTTGTATTTTATTTAATCTCCTGTTGCCAGTTTTATTGGGAGCTTATAAGGTAAAGGAAGGCGTCAATCAAGGCCCCACTACGAGCTTGATAGACGATAGCTGTCAAGGGCACAATGTGCTCGACAGGCAATGGCCGTCAAGGGCACAGTATGTGCTCGACGGACGATGGAATCGTATAGGGAGATGATGGAAGAGTGTCGATCCGGGCAAAACAATGCTCGACAACGATGGAAATTCGGGAAAAGGGGTAGAGTGTCGCCGGGGCGATAAAGCTCGGCAACCGGGTATCAAAGGTTGGACCACGTCCGAAAGACAACAGTAGAATAGCCGCAAAGCAAATTCTAAATCCGTCTAGTCTTGATAATAATAATAGTAAGAATAGTAGGGATATTTCAAGCGATTGCAGGAAGATAAATTGTGGATTATTAAAGTTGACTGACTAGGAAACTGTCAGCAATATGCTAATGCTTAACAGGGGTTTCTTTTATTATTAAAAGGAATGTAGGAATGTCGATAATGATTTAGGATAAATGGGCTGTCAGTCAATTTCTGAAATAAAACTTGATATAAGGAGTGTTAGTAACTGCGGGTACTTACTGTGTCGTAGCAAGTAATCTTTCTTTTAGCTCAATGTCCTTTGTACTTGCTTTAAGCCTTTCTTTCTCATTTGCAAAGACCTCGGTCGTGGATGAGATAGGCTAGATTGACGTAGACAGGTGTATGTTCAAAGTCTTTATTCCTGACTTTATACAGATTGAGCTTATGAATCTAACTGACTGACTGACTGTATAATGAAGATGAAAGATACGCAGTTGCGTATTGAAATGATCTACTGACTGACTACTACTGGACTAACTAACTCTACGGACTGACTGAGAGCCTAAGAAACTGAGTGACTGAAAATCTGCATCTTATATACTATTGAGAAGAAAGAGCGTTACGGGCCGTGTGCAGATCGTTCTGAGAATTTAGTTTGCGTTCTAGAAATTCATTAAGGTGAAGGTCTTCTATGGAAATCTATGATGAAAATATTTCTAAGTATTGCCTATCGATTAGCGGTAAATCCTTATCGATTGTTTATGTTTTTGGCGTCTACGTCGCGAATCTATCGGAACCGCCGTGGATCTGCGCACATGCTTATCGCTCGCTGTCTCGAATAGTTTTACAATGTTAACCCAGGGCGAAACGCGAGATCGGATATACGTCTATTAGATGTCGAAGCCATCTAGTCTAAAACAACATCTAGAAATATATGAATTAGATGCCATGTAATTTTGTGTCATTGAATTTTTTACAT
>NW_021853625.1:58266-75881 GCF_003651465.1 Formica exsecta | reverse complement strand
ATAGCCTGTATCTCGGGTTAACCATTTGCAAGGGGGCGTATTAATTATTTGGGGAGAATCTTAGATTAATATAACTCTAGGTATTGTGTTAATTATAGTATAGTAAAAGTTAGAGAAATAATATTTTAAGAGGGAGAATTATGATAGTGGCAAAAATGAGAGAAGTGTTGATTAAGGGAACGTTTGTTGATTATGGGTAAAGGTCTATTATTAACATCGATACTAAATCTTACTGGTTTCGTACGATCCTAGATTTTAATTCAAAGGGGAGGTCTAAGGTATGGGAAAAATGTTGATCGAGGGCATTCTTCGATGCTCGATAACGATGGAAATTCTGGAAAGAGGGTAGAGTGTCACCAGGGCAATAAAGCTCGGTAACCGGGTTTCAAACGTTGGACCACGTCCGAGTGAGATTAGAATGATGATATATTTTGTATTTTATTTAATCTCCTGTTGCCAGTTTTATTGGGAGCTTATAAGGTAAAGGAAGGCGTCAATCAAGGCCCCACTACGAGCTTGATAGACGATAGCTGTCAAGGGCACAATGTGCTCGACAGGCAATGGCCGTCAAGGGCACAGTATGTGCTCGACGGACGATGGAATCGTATAGGGAGATGATGGGAGAGTGTCGATCCGGGCAAAACAATCCTCGATAACGATGGAAATTCTGGAAAAGGATAGAATGTCACCAGGGCAATAAAGCTCGGCAACCGGGTTTCAAGGGTTGGACCACGTCCGAGTGACAACAGCAGAATAGCTGCTAAGCAAAATCTAAATTTGTCTAGTATTGATAATAATAATAGTAAGAATAATAGGGATGTTTTAAGTGATTGCAGGAAGATAGAATGTGGATTATTAAAGTTGACTGACTAGGAAACTGTCAGCAATATGCTAATGCTTAACAGGGGTTTCTTTTATTATTAAAAGGAATGTAGGAATGTCGATAATGATTTAGGATAAATGGGCTATTTCTGAATTTCTGAAATAAAACTTGATATAAGGAGTGTTAGTAACTGCGGGTACTTACTGTGTCGTAGCAAGTAATCTTTCTTTTAGCCTTTGTACTAAGATGAAAGATACGCAGTTGCGTATTGAAATGATCTACTGACTGACTACTACTGGACTAACTAACTCTACGGACTGACTGAGAGCCTAAGAAACTGAGTGACTGAAAATCTGCATCTTATATACTATTGAGAAGAAAGAGCGTTACGGGCCGTGTGCAGATCGTTCTGAGAATTTAGTTTGCGTTCTAGAAATTCATTAAGGTGAAGGTCTTCTATGGAAATCTATGATGAAAATATTTCTAAGTATTGCCTATCGATTAGCGGTAAATCCTTATCGATTGTTTATGTTTTTGGCGTCTACGTCGCGGATCTATTGGAGCTGCCGTGGATCTACACACCTGCTTATCACTCGCTGTCTCGGATAGTTTTACAATGTTAAAGCTACAGTATAATACAAAAAAACTATAGTATAATATGGAAAACTATAAGATAATATGAAAAAGCTATATTAATACTATTAGTTTTATGGAATCACTTGTTAAATTTGTTTCATGTCTGGTAATTAATTTGGAAATTCAAGTCTTAGTATTTTATGACTGAAAGGAGTTATTCCAGATAAATTGTTATACATGTACTATGTAATTCGTGATTCCATAAATGTAAGTTTCTTAAATCTATATATTATTCGCAATCGCATAGCTAAAGCTACTACCAAGCATATTAATTCATAGTGTATAGTGATAGTACATAGTATAGTAGTGCTCTCTTTATGGAAACGTTTTATAATAATTTGTTTTTAAGTAGATATCATGAAGTTATCAAATTATTGTTCTTTATGTTATAATTAAAATTTGGATGATATTGAAAGTTGATAATTACTAGCAAAGGGTGTAAGAGAAATGTTTTAAACAAATTATTATTGCGCGCATTTTACTATTCCATAAAGAGTGGTGCGCATGTTCCTTATTTTATTTATAGATAGATCATTATCTATCTAATGTTCTTTATTCATTCCCCAAAGGGGTTACAATTTTCCATACAACTCTCATCTTCACCCACCTACTTTCTACAGTCTGTATCTTCTCGCTCACTTAATTTTACCTTCCTTCCTTCTCCCACCATACCTTTTTCTCCTCATCCCACTCCCATTCCCTACCATCTACCCATAACTTCTTCCAGTCTCTCTCTCTCCCACCTTATCTTTCTTTCCTCATCCCACTTCCCCTCTTTCCCATCAACCTATAGTCTCCTATTATTTACCACCGCGCACCTTCCTTTTCTCTCTTCCGCTGTGCTCTCTTCTATCCTTCTTCTTCGCTCTTTCCTCCTCTTCTTCTCTCTTCCCTTGCCTCCTTTTCTCTCGACATTCTCCCTTCTCCTCCTTTCACTCTCTCCTCTCCCTTTCTCTCTTCCTTCTCTTCTTCTCTCTTCCAAGTCCCACCAGGATTTCCTTCCTTACTCTCCGTCCTGTCAACTCCTGCCTCCTTTTCCTGCATCTCCTTTCCTCTTCTTCTCTCCTCTTTACCCGCCAATATGCTTTCTCTCCTTCTCACCGCTCTCCCCTCCTCTCCCCGTTCTCTTCCACTGCTGTCGTTGTTCTCCTCCTCAGTTCTTTTCACCTTCCTCTCCCTTTCTCTACCCTCCTTGGTTTCAGATTCTCCCTTTATACCTCTCACTTCTTCCAGTACTGTGCTCTCTTCTATCCTTCTTCTTCGCTCTTTCCTCCTCTTCTTCTCTCTTCCCTTGCCTCCTTTTCTCTCGACATTCTCCCTTCTCCTCCTTTCACTCTCTCCTCTCCCTTTCTCTCTTCCTTCTCTTCTTCTCTCTTCCAAGTCCCACCAGGATTTCCTTCCTTACTCTCCGTCCTGTCAACTCCTGCCTCCTTTTCCTGCATCTCCTTTCCTCTTCTTCTCTCCTCTTTACCCGCTAATATGCTTTCTCTCCTTCTCACCGCTCTCCCCTCCTCTCCCCGTTCTCTTCCACTGCTGTCGTTGTTCTCCTCCTCAGTTCTTTTCACCTTCCTCTCCCTTTCTCTACCCTCCTTGGTTTCAGATTCTCCCTTTATACCTCTCACTTCTTCCAGTAGCTCCTTCATCCATTCTTCCTGTGCACTGTCGTCTCTTTCTTCCTTCTCCTTTTCCCTTGATCTCTCCTTCTCTTCTCTCTTCTTCACCGCCGTGCGCTTCCCCCCCCCTCTAACTTCCACGCCACTTCCTCCTCTCCTACTCTCACTACCCGCTTCCGATTCGCCTGATCTTTTTTTCGCCGTTCCTCTCTTCCTTTTCTATTCTTCGCGTTTACGCAAAGATACATACTTATTATATATTCATCTATATAATTGATTAAAGTCTTAAAGGTGAAGTATTAGTATCGCTGATTATGTTAAAGTTCGATCGCGAGCCCGTTCTTAAAGTAACCGCCGGTCAGTTCTAGAAAGTTACTACTGCGCAGCTGCCTAGTTCTAAATAAAGCTTTTTGATTGATCGGTCCAAGGAATCTTCAATTCCTTACGCAATCGATTATTACTATTAAAAGTACTAAAATATAGTTAATTCCTAAGTTAAATAACCATATGGAACCAGAACAATAAGCAATTAGTGAAATTGATTAATAATGGAAATAAGAGCAAATGGTTAAATAATTGTTCTATATTCCATAGGCATAATGCAGAAATAGATGCGGTACTTAATTATTAGTTGAAATATGGTTTTGAAAAATGACGGGANNNCCCCCCCCTTATTTAAGAACAAATTACGATGTTTTCGTAGTGATTTGTTCGAGGTCTTTCAAACGGTCTGCCAGATCTTTGAATATATGAATTCTGGGAGTTATATCTATGGCTGTTGATTCGATGTTGGATCCATTTTTGTGCGGGTTTAAAGAATTATCAATCATTTGTGGTTCTGAAGGCATTAGGGGTGATTCTTCGGGTGCAGATGGTGATAGTCCGTCTTCTTCATTGCTGGGGTTTCTGTTGATTGGTCCACGTGCAAGGTGAAATAACAGATGAGTGAGAGAGCTCCAAACGGCTCCCAGTAAATGTAAACTTCATCCATAAGCGGTATGTAAGGCATATCCGTGAATGGTTGTATCAACAACAATTTTTACAATGCGGATGATTACCATGATGCCGACTATGCCAGCGGTTGCAGAACCAAATGTCACGAATCCATACTCGGGAAGCGGACTTCTCTGCTATTTTATTGAGAGGCCACATCCAGCAAGTTGTACATGGAGATAGCATCTGTGTTGATGGAATGGCCAGTGAGTCCTCTAGCAATTGTGTTGAGGAGTGCAGGTTTCTCTGCGGGGAACATAATGTGATCCCTCAGCTTTTCTATATCCTTCTTGGAGTATATTCCGCTGATGGCAAGGGGTCCTGGCGTTAAGTAATCCCAGGATAGGATTGTCAATGGCCGTAATTGCTGAGGAGATAATTGTCTCACTTGAGGTTCAGATGTGAATTGAATCCAAGTATTCTCGATGCGATATATCGTAGGTAGTTCGTAACTACATTCCCTCTGATTCCCGAATTTAGTGATTATTCGAGATTTAGGGGTAAGAAACAAGGAAGTATTACGTACAGTTACCGGTAATTCTGTGTAACATTCCTCTGTTTTTCTTACTGTGACCTCCACTGGTATGCATTTAACGATATGCGTAACTTCAGTTGAGATCGCCATATAGCCCGGTCCTTTCATGAGTTGATATGCGAATTCGTCAGGTTAAAGAGTAGCGAAAGACAAGGCGTTTGTTATTACCTGTCTTTTTAATTCGCACTTCTGCTGCATCACATTATGATACAGTGAGGTCATCTGGTGTTGGATATGTTTTTCTACATATACGAATTTTGAATTCATATATGCGAAAATGTCCAAGTTGTCCACGGAAATGATACCCCAATTGGCGAAGGTACCTCCCTTCTTAGTTTCGAGGATGAAGAGTTTTGGGTGCTCCGTGCAGAGTACAAGTGCATCCGCACAGGGGTTGCTCCTTAATTTGGTAAGAGCAAAGGTAATGTCCTCCGTTGTAAGACTGTAGGCAACTGGGGACGTCGGGTCGGTTGTATCATCCACAATTTTGGTTGCTGGTATTTCATAGAGGACATCATATTGATGAAAATTGCAGGATGATGTTAGACATAAGTTTCACTTGTATTGGGTTTTCAGTAATTAAGGTCACCTTCACCAACATAGAATAGCGATACTGAAGTAATATTAAAAGGTGTTATCCGCCGCAATCGAACCCGATAAGAGCGCAGATTAGACTTACAAGAATAAGTATTGCGAATATTTCAACATTTCTGCAATTTTGCAAGTATGCGTACGTATATGGTTTCCTATCCTATTTATTTAACGTCCATAATATATGATTGTTCCTCTCTTTCGTACAGAGTAATTCATAGCATATATTTTATAGCATAATTATTATATTTTTTGTTTTTCATTTTTTGTGAAAGGTAGTGTTTTATTTTATATTATGATAATTCATACTAAGTTTTATTCTTACATAAGTTAAGAAAGATACTTAAGATAAAGTTCCGAAAACGATAAACTTCCGATTGCTCTGAAATTTTAACCAAAGCTTGTCCTTGACTTGAGTATAAAGCACCTTGAGGGTTTTTTTGCCGACGAAGCCCCGTTTGCCCTTTATGCCCCCTCAAAGTTTCAAACATTTTTACTGTATATCATCGAAAATATTGATTTTACGAAAAAAAGTTTTAGACAAAAAATAAAAATGTATCGGACCTGATTCATAGGGAAATATATTAATAGATTTCCTTCAGTTGTAGATTCCCAAAACAATTTCTTCTTGTAAACCCATGTGAAACCTTACTTCGCATTAAAAAATATATGCGTGGAGGCAGTGTTCCGCCACCCCTACGGGGCGGCCTCCACTACCAAAGAACTAGACACATTGGTTTGGATTGAACCTCGCTTCGCGTGAAAACTTGTAAACCCATGTGGAACCTCACTTCCCATTCAAAAGTGTATGCGAGGAGGCAGTGTGTTCCGCCCCCCCCTCCTACGGGGGGGCTTCACTACCAAAGAACTAGACACATTGGTACAATATATTTTTACAGAAGACCGTTAAAATTAGAGAACGTTAAAATTATTATTTTATTACATAACACCCAAAATAATGGGTTTACGTAAAAAATAAACATAACCTTTTTTGTTCAGTTTTTTAAGAGCTTTATTTTTTGTTTGCAACTTTTTTCTCTAAAATCAATATTTTTGGTGATATACAGTAAAAATGTTTGGAAATTTGTGGGGCATAGGGGGCAAACGGGGCTTCGTCGGCAAAAAACCCTCAAGGTGCTTTATACTCAAGTCAAGGACAAGCTTTGGTTAAAATTTCAGCGCAATCGGAGATTTATCGTTTTCAGAACTGTACCCGATACTTGATACTTATTCAAAAAGCGAGGATAAAATTAGTTAAGTATGCATTGTTTGTGCAGCAATTAATGAATCAATACTATATCAAGATTAAAACAATAGAAATTGTAAAGAAATGTGTAAAAGTGATTCTAATATAATATCCTTGCTAATATGAAATATATGTATATATTTTATTTCTATCATGTAAAAGTTGTTACTATTATATATTATTTGTATGTAACTAATTTAAATGTAGTAATCTTAATAAGTTATGTACATTCAGCTGCATCGGGAAATGCTGAGCATTCTAGAGGTGGATAACCACTGCCCACAGTAAGTGGTTCTCAATATATATGTTGCGACGACTTTTCCTACCGTCTCGCGGCTGAGCGATAAACGCGGCCGCCGACTCGACACACACACACACACACACACACACACACACATATATATATATATATATATAGGGTGTCCACGTATTCCGGAATAAGTGGTTTCATAAAGGGGGTCGCGATTTATTTGAAAAATCAGCGCGAAGAGGGATATTGGATTCATAAAATGGCGTGGTTCGTTTTCTGTTTCTAAAGTTTTTGAAAGTTGTATTGCGGATACTAAAACTGTATCAAATGTGTAAGATTCTTCTAATTTAACTCTAATTAAAAGATCGGGAGGAAGGCCATTAATAAAACTTGTAGTTACGCTACGCTCAATGCTATTTTTCGTGGTTTCGTCTATGTATCTACCGGCATTAGTTTCTTCGTCAATTATAGCTCTGTATAATTCCTTTACTCTTTCTATATAATTAAAAATATTTTCATTAGGTTTTGTGTAGATATTTACTAATTCACCGCGATACTGATCTACGGATTTGTTAGGACCGAAAATTCTTTTTAATCTTCCTGTTAATTCAAAAACAGTGTTGTATTCCTTACCTTCTATAGCAGCATAAGCATGACCCTGTAATTTATTGATTATTAATTGTACAAAGTGATATTCCTGGTAACATGGAATTAACTCGAGGGCTCGTTCACACATTTTACTAAAATAAAAGACAGAAATTTTATGTCCGTCATATTTAGAAATAGAATCAATTGCATCTTTAAGACGGATCGGGGAAGTTGTATCCGCGAAGCTAGATCTGTGAACAAGATTTTGTGTAGAAGGATGATCAGTATGATAATTTGTTTGTTGACTACGAGGTAGATTAGAGAGTTGAATATTATCAATGCGTTGATTTAATCGTTCTATTTGTTCAGGCAAAGAACTTAAAACGGAGATCTGTTCATGCAAATTTTTTATTATTAACTCGTATTGATTATTGCCAGAATTCGCATTTCTACTTTGTTCAATTTCGCGTTGTAAAACTTTTAGTTTTTCTTGCTTGGTTTGTAATAACTTGGTGCTTTCTTTGAGCGTTTTTCTCTTTTCATCTAATATTTGATTAAGTATTTCCAATTGGTTCTCGCAATGATTCGACTGGCGCGGCCCTTGAGCCCGCGCTTTTTCGATCGGAGAGGAACTCGGCGGACGCGCGCGAGACGGCAACGTCACAATGTATATTATCTATTTTCTTTTCCTCTTTTTTTGTATCTTCTTTTATATGAAATTATTAAAATATGAAAATCTCGTGACCCTTATTAATTCCGTTAGTAATAAGTTTTATTGGTTAATTAGTTTAGCTTAATTATTCGTTTAATTATCATGCTATATCTACATGTCTCGTATTTTATTTTCATCATAGTCATGCTAAGTAATTTAACTTATGTCAATCTATGCAAATCTTGATTAAGTATACGCTTCCAAACATATGATTATTAATATACATATGTATACTAGGGGAATATGTATAGTTTACTAAAATAATTTTTATATATTTGTAAAATAGTTTCTGCTTACGAGAATAAAATTTTGTCTTAAAAGCATATACTTAAAGTCTACAGCTTTTCTTCTATATAAATGATAAATGATTAGATGAGATGTAAGTGATCAGATAACTCATCTCAGTTTTATTATTTAAAGTTAACGCTAATAGTTATATAGCGTTAATGGCTCCGAGACTATCGTCAGGGAGATGAAATCTATCAAAATAAGTAAAAAATAATGTTTTAATATTCTAACTCCTCATGGTTGAATGTTCTAATCATAGAAGCTGCATGACAGCAAAGCATTACCTTGTCAGGAGAATTATCAGAGACAAAAATTAAAATAGATCGCTAAAGTCCTTAAGGCCTTGACGATATGATTATTTTAAGAATTCAGTGGATTTTATCGATCACTGGAAGCCCTAAGGTTGTAGTGATATTTTAAAATTATTTATTTTGACAAAACATAATCGGTCGTCTCATTCCCTCGGGCTTCAACGACATCACCTGGGATCATGGATCCTTTAGGCGTACGAAAGTAGTGTTAAAAATAGATAAATATAAGCTTTGCCCTTAATGTTTGTGACAACGACTTCTCTGAAATAAACATTTTCGACTGACGCGATAACGTTATATGTATTACTGTGATCGCGTTTTAGGCATGATTAATTAATTAACTTTCCACGTAATATTGTATTAGAAAATATCTTGCAAAGTTTGAATCTTATTTATGTATTAGTTTAATTTATTCTGGACCAAATAATCCACGAATTTTGTAGATTTTGCGACGAGGATCTGTGCGTTTGAGTGTTCTATAATCAGGATATTTATATTCAAATTCAATTGGTATTAGTTTGTAATTAATGATTTTAGCTTCGTCAGGTTTAGGCTTATCTGAATTATTAATTAGATTTTGTAATTTTGTGGAAAGGGAAAAGGGATCTTGGGATGAGAACAATGCCTTTTTGATTATGTTGCGATAGTTTTCAATATCAGCAATTGACAAGGAAGCGTCTTGAGAAGCGCGGTGAAATTGAGCAATCAATCGTTTTATTTGATTTTTCCTTCCTGCACGGCGAGTCCTTGGCATTTGGAAAATAATCTACGTACTGGTGTCTACGTTGCATTCACTACTCTCAATGTGCGGAGTCGCCTCACTAGAGAGAGAGCTTACGGCGAGCGGAGAAAACCCGCTCACAGCCGCTGTCGCAGAGCCAGATGTTATTCACAAAATTCTTCCGTAACGGCGAGCGGGGTGAACCTCTCAAAGCCGCCACTTCAGAATATCACTATATGCCGAATAAATGACAATTAAAAGCACGAGTGATTGGTCCATTTCCTTATGCATATGCTTATGGACCAATCAATTTCCTTATGCTTATGGTTATGCGCTTATGCAAAAGTCTGTGCTCGGGCACTTATCCTCTTTTTTTCTACTGATTCCTACTTAAGTCAATCATGCGCAGATGTATACTTCTCATACGTAATACATACTTTTTGGAGTCAATTTTTTGGTACAGTATATAAAGCCCATATCAGACTACGCATTGAAGATTGAGATTCAAGATTCAAGATTGAAATTTGACCAATCAGGACAAAGAAATTTTAGTTCCTTTTATTCTGATTAGTCAAATTCCAATCTTTAATCTTCAATCTTCAATTTTCAATGTGTAGTCTGATACGGGCTTAAGGGAGTTAGCGGTCTAGTAATATATAGACTCAGTCAGCAAAGTCTGTTCGAACAGATTTTACCAAACGTCTGCTACAAATTTTTGTCAGCAGAAAGACTGCAGATTGTATACGAAATCTGTTATATCAGATAATGATAGCAGAATGTCAGCAGAAATATTACAGAACCTGCTGACATAATTTGACAACAGATCAGTAGCAGAAACCGAACAGGATTTGCACAGAATTATCATAGCAGATTGGCAGCAGAAACTAAGCAGGATCTGCGCAATGCAGTTTGATGCCAGATTGGCGGCAGAAACCGTGCAAGATCTGCGCGTGTGCAATCTGATGACAAATTGGCAGCAGAAATCATGCAGAATATGCAGCTTTTAGCTATTTATATAATTTATTGTAATAGTATATTTTATTCGCTTACCGCTATGCGGCGCACTATTCACTTTGTATACTCGTATTCAAGTTCTTGTCATGAGCATATATAAAGCCTGTAAAATGAGGCTAATAATATATGTAATTATTTCCATCAGTTAATTTCTGATATAATTCCCGTACAAGAGAATTCAGATATTGAACTGATTTTTGGGAAATCGGACAGATAAATGTCTGATTTTCATTTATTCGGTCAATTTCTGTCCGAATAAATAAAAATATTTCGTTATTATCTACTTAAGATATAAAAAATAGAAATTAATTTCTATTGTATATGTATGTGTATATTTTGTATGTTTTGTATGTGTATGTAAGTATGTCCCAATAAAACAAATATTTATTGCATATATTGTATACCTCATTTATTATCCTTTAGTAAGCCAAACGAGAAATGTAAAAGAATGAAGCATTTAAATGCCGCTATTCCATTTAAATTATGACGACACACCCTGCTCGATTTCTGCCGCCAATCTGACATCAAACTGCGTTGCGCAGATCCTGCTCGGTATCTGCCGCCAATCTGACGCCTAACTGCGTTGCGCAGGTTCTGCTCGATTTCTGCTGTCAATTTGCTGTCAGCTTATGTCGACAGGTTCTGCCGGCAGAACACAAGCTTAATGCGGACGCAGTTGATGCCAATCTGCTGCAATATTCTGCTTGAATCCGCTCGCAAACTGCTGGCAGACTGCTAACATTTTGCTTACCAGGGAAGTCTGTGGTTCATGCTGCCAGATTGCCATCTTGTTTTAATTTGCTAGGAGGGGGAAAGCGCACATGGTCGTGTTTTTGCAGGAAGGTGACGATGGGTGCGATTATTTCATAGGAAGGATCCTTCAAAAAAAAGTTCAAACACATTGTAGGGTAGAGGAAATCCCAGACTCTGCTGAATAGAACGGAAAAGCGGGCCGCGATGCTTCCCGAGCAACGGGCAATACCAAAGAGTGTGATTTATGTCTTGTTGCGGAGCTCCACAGTCACAGGCTTCTTCTTCTTCTTCTTCCTTTAGATGGCAAAGAACAGACTCAATATCCGTTCATGCTGCCAGAGAGCCATCTTGTTTAGGACGTAAGGGGAGAAAAGCTGCGCATACGCATGCGAGTCAAATCCCAAGCGGTCAAATCAAAATGTTGTTCTTGTGTAAGAAAAAGATTATAGGAGCTAAAATTTTAGAGGGTGGACTTTTCAGGAGTTCAAAGACATTGTAGGGAGGAGGAGACCCCAGGCTCCGCTCCAGGGAGCTAAGAAGCGAACCGCGGTGGGCGTAGAATCTCGGACAAGACCAAAGAATGTGCCCGATGTCCTGCTGCGGTGTTCCGCAGGCACAAGCAGGAGACTCGACGATGTTGCATCTGCTAAGGCTGTAATTTAGGTTGTAGTAATTGGATCATATCCGACAGGCGGTTACTATTTCAGTCCGATTAATGTTTAGTTTAGAGAATCAAGGATTAGGCGAGAATGATGGATGGATTGAAATATTGAATGCCTTTGTATCTAGCTTGGTTAACGAGGAGCTCTCCGACTGTGTTCATGAGTCTCCTCGAGACAACGCGTAAAAATCCGAGTGAGGAGAGAGGTACTCCGAGAGTTCACCCCCCCCCCTCCCGGATAGCCTCCATGTCCACCGTTTCGTTGTCCGAAATACCCACATGCGCAGGAATCCACGTTAAGACTATATCGATTCCTTGGAGGGAAGCCGACCTCAGCTTGTTCTTCAGCACCAGAATGAGGTAGTTGTGATCTTTATCGATCCTGTTAGATGAAATGATGTCGATCACACTGCGGGAATCTGTAAAGATAGTTACTCTCTCGACACAATTTTCCAAAATGAACTCCACGGCATGGATGATAGCGATACACTCCCCCGAGAACACCGAGGAATCGCCGTCAATTCTATACGTTCTTTGAGCCTGAAGGGTTGGTGAAAAGAGCCCCATTCCGACATAGTCGCCGGATTCTTCCTTGGAGGCATCCGTGAAAATCTGGTGTCTGTTTTCAATAAGGTGAGCAAGAGATGACCAAAAAATAAGCTGTGGAGATTGAGCGTAACGGATGCTCTCTACGATCAGCTGAGAAGTAATTTCGGTGTTGGGGACAAAGGAAGAGGTCTCGTAGAAAGCTCTGTACAAAGGAAATCTGTCGAATAAGTTATATCTGTTGTTATTAAATGTAGCTACCTGAAGGTCATAGAGTTTCTCGATAAATAAGCTATCTCTGTGCGCGAAGGACTTGAAAACAAATTTCGAAGTCAGAAACATTGTACGATGCCAAATAGGGCTGACTCCTGTTTCCGCATAGACATTGTTGGTTGGGGTTGTCCGTCTCAGGCCCACACAATAGCGCAGAGCTCTGCCTTGCATCCTCTCCAGGAGTTCCATTAAGTTTTTGTTATGGAGGAGGAGTATGAAAGAATCATATTCCATTGATCCGCGGACGAGAGCCTTAAAAATGCAAAGGAGAGTCCTGGGATCGAATCCCCACCAAACATCTCTCAACAATCTCAAAATATTCACAAGCTTCCCGCATTTGCTTGCAAGATAGCGTACGTGGATTTGACTGTTAAGGGTGGAATCGAGGAAGATTCCGAGAAACTTATGCGATCGTCCGGAACTGATAGTGACGCCGACCACATCAATTGTATGGCTAAGAGGGCTAGTCCTCCTCCTGCTAAAGATCACGAGGGTCGATTTGGCCGGGGATACAGTTAATCTCCTAGCGAGCAGGAACCGCAAAAGATCGTTAGCCGATCTCTCCAATGTCCCAAGAGATCTCCCAAGGTCCGCAGACCTTGAGTACAAGACTATATCATCCGCAAATTGCACGATCTGACACCCGCTGTAGAGGCACTGCTTACACCTGGATACATATAAATTAAATAAGAGAGAGCTCATAATGGAGCCCTACGGGACGCCCTTATCCGATATGCATACAGGAGTAATCCCGCTGTTGATAACAAACTGAATGTTTCTACAGCTGATCAGCTGATAGATGAACCAGCAGACCTTGGGAAGAAGCCCAACACTCATAAGATCCGAAATCAGGACGTTCGGGACAACATTGTCGAATGCCCCATTAATGTCAAGAAACAAACAAGCCGTGGACTGACGAATCCATTATATACCTCAATAGTCAGAAGGCCCAGATTGTCCAGGCACGATCTTTATTTGCGAAAACCAAACTGGGTGGGAGGTAAGATCTCCGAAGATTCAATCCACCAGTCCAAACGGGTGAGGATTAGTCTTTCTAAGATTTTAGAAGACAGGAGATAAGCGAAATAAGTCGATACTTTCCCAGGATACTCTTAGGAACAAGAAAAACAAGGGAGTGGCTAATAGCATCCGCAGGTATTCCTTCCGGAAGAGCCGTGATCATATTGTAGTCTATCTAGTCAATGCCCGGCCATGCACCTTGACACTACGAACCGCCGAAATAAGTTCCGGATAGGAAAAGGGGCTCTCGAACATCTTACAGATGTAGTCCGTCGGAAAGTCCTCAGGAAAGAAATACAGTCTGTGGGCGGAGGAAGAGGGGCACATGGAATTCACAGAATTGCGAATCTCCTCAAAGATGACGAGGCTGGAGCATGGAGGAGAGACAGGAATGCTGGTGTCTGTTTTCAATAAGGTGAGCAAGAGATGACCAAAAAATAAGCTGTGGAGATTGAGCGTAACGGATGCTCTCTACGATCAGCTGAGAAGTAATTTCGGTGTTGGGGACAAAGGAAGAGGTCTCGTAGAAAGCTCTGTACAAAGGAAATCTGTCGAATAAGTTATATCTGTTGTTATTAAATGTAGCTACCTGAAGGTCATAGAGTTTCTCGATAAATAAGCTATCTCTGTGCGCGAAGGACTTGAAAACAAATTTCGAAGTCAGAAACATTGTACGATGCCAAATAGGGCTGACTCCTGTTTCCGCATAGACATTGTTGGTTGGGGTTGTCCGTCTCAGGCCCACACAATAGCGCAGAGCTCTGCCTTGCATCCTCTCCAGGAGTTCCATTAAGTTTTTGTTATGGAGGAGGAGTATGAAAGAATCATATTCCATTGATCCGCGGACGAGAGCCTTAAAAATGCAAAGGAGAGTCCTGGGATCGAATCCCCACCAAACATCTCTCAACAATCTCAAAATATTCACAAGCTTCCCGCATTTGCTTGCAAGATAGCGTACGTGGATTTGACTGTTAAGGGTGGAATCGAGGAAGATTCCGAGAAACTTATGCGATCGTCCGGAACTGATAGTGACGCCGACCACATCAATTGTATGGCTAAGAGGGCTAGTCCTCCTCCTGCTAAAGATCACGAGGGTCGATTTGGCCGGGGATACAGTTAATCTCCTAGCGAGCAGGAACCGCAAAAGATCGTTAGCCGATCTCTCCAATGTCCCAAGAGATCTCCCAAGGTCCGCAGACCTTGAGTACAAGACTATATCATCCGCAAATTGCACGATCTGACACCCGCTGTAGAGGCACTGCTTACACCTGGATACATATAAATTAAATAAGAGAGAGCTCATAATGGAGCCCTACGGGACGCCCTTATCCGATATGCATACAGGAGTAATCCCGCTGTTGATAACAAACTGAATGTTTCTACAGCTGATCAGCTGATAGATGAACCAGCAGACCTTGGGAAGAAGCCCAACACTCATAAGATCCGAAATCAGGACGTTCGGGACAACATTGTCGAATGCCCCATTAATGTCAAGAAACAAACAAGCCGTGGACTGACGAATCCATTATATACCTCAATAGTCAGAAGGCCCAGATTGTCCAGGCACGATCTTTATTTGCGAAAACCAAACTGGGTGGGAGGTAAGATCTCCGAAGATTCAATCCACCAGTCCAAACGGGTGAGGATTAGTCTTTCTAAGATTTTAGAAGACAGGAGATAAGCGAAATAAGTCGATACTTTCCCAGGATACTCTTAGGAACAAGAAAAACAAGGGAGTGGCTAATAGCATCCGCAGGTATTCCTTCCGGAAGAGCCGTGATCATATTGTAGTCTATCTAGTCAATGCCCGGCCATGCACCTTGACACTACGAACCGCCGAAATAAGTTCCGGATAGGAAAAGGGGCTCTTACAGATGTTACAGATGTAGTCCGTCGGAAAGTCCTCAGGAAAGAAATACAGTCTGTGGGCGGAGGAAGAGGGGCGCATGGAATTCACAATCTCCTCAATTTAATTGTCCTCATTGTCCTCCAGATGTGAGTCACGGGCGTGCCAAGAGTAAGACTTCGGCGATAATCTCCATCCCTTTCTCTTTTCAGCCCGTCTTGAGACTGAATGCCCATATGCCGGTTTTTAAACCTTTTAATTGTCCTCCAGATGTGAGTCACGGGCGTGCCAAGAGTAAGACTTCGGCGATAATCTCCATCCCTTTCTCTTTTCAGCCCTCAGTACGCGTCTTGAGACTGCCTCTTGTCTTTTGAAAGCCAGATAGTTGAAATATGAGGGAGATTTTTTGAAGGTGGAGAGAAGTCTATGTCTAAGGTCGACTGCCTCCTGACAGGCATCGTTCCACCAGGGAGCCGGCAGTGAAGATCTGCCCCCGTGGAAACCGGGAAGGTCTGCCGAGTCTTCCTGAGAGTTCAGTCTCAATTTCTGGGGTAAATGCTTCTTCAGATGACAGGTAAAGAGTTCATACTTGTCCTCCGCATTCAGCGTGGAATCGTCGTTTGACTTTCTCAGGACCCCCATACTCACACTCAAGCCTTTCGCAAACTGCCTTCTTCCGGCTGCGGGCAGTCTGATTCTGTGCGAGAAGAATTCTCTCTTTCCGAGGAAGTGATTAAATCTGATTTCCAATGGGTAATGATCACTGAGGTGGGTGTCCTCTAGTGCACTCCACTCACACAGGTCAATGATTGGGGGGGAGACAAAGGTGAGATCAATCGCGGACATAGTTTGATTTAGACGGGTCAAGAAGGTGGAAGATCCATCATTAATACAAGTAAAAGACGAGTCAAGGGCCGCGGTAAGAAGAACAACACCCTCCCCTCTCGATCGGTCAAAACCCCACTCTTGATGGTGCGCATTAAAATCTCCCAAGAAAATTACATGGGATAAGGAATTGCAGAAGACAAAAAGACTCATATTCCCGGTCAGAAAGGGACCCCTGCGGATGCCTGTACACAGAAATTATGGCCAGATCGAAGCACTCGTAATGCACCACCATCGCCATACACTCAAACCTGTCGGCAAACTGAATACAATCATTCACGAGACTGTATGGAATGGACCTACGGACAGCCAGAAGTAGACCTCCGCCACCCCTCGATCGCGAGTCCGCTCGGAATACGTTGAAGTTGTACAAGTTCATATGAGAGTCCGGACTAAGCCAAGTTTCCGACAGGGCCAGAACATCATATTCTTGGAAAAGGGCACTCATGGGGTCGATCTTGTTTAGCAACGAGTGACAGTTCCACCGGAGGATTTTAAGTGGTTGGTGTTGGGAAAAGTTATTCCAAACTTACCCGGGCATTAGGGAGGGAAAGGTTAGACGCGGTGTTGCGCGAGTTTAGCGACTGAAGAAGCGAACTCAGGAACTCGGAGACTGCGTCGTACAAGCCAAGGAGCTTGAGGGCAGAAGAAAGCTTCTCCATAATGAGATCAAAAAGCTATTCAGATACTTCAGGATTGAGATTGAAATTAGATAGCTCAGATGGAGATGGATGAGGAAAGAAGGAATGGTGATTAAACATTACTCCGTTGTTAGAGGGAGGGGGCTGTCTTCCATTGGGGGCGACAAGGAGATAGTTATGAGTGTGGGGAGGAATAGCAGAGAGGTCAGAAATAGCCTTAGAAACGGGGCGAGGAGGATAGTCGCGACTGCCATTTATAACTCTATAATTGGGAAGGGATGCCGATGTGTAGGATGGGAAGGATGAAGTTGGGAGTGGGACTGGAGGCTTTTTCTTGAGGGGGGGGGTGGATCGGAATGTAAGACGTGCAAATATGATTCGGGGAAAGGGGGAGAAGGGACTGGGGATGCAGAAGGGAAAGGGGCGGCGGTGGGGGTAGGATGGGGGAAGGGAGAGGAAGGGGAAGAGTCGCTTAAGGGAGGGAAGTAGGTATACAGTGCGGGTTTTAATCCAGGAGCTCCGAGGGGTGTGAGGGAAAAGGGGGTCCCGCAGCGCGGGGGACTTGAGGGCGAGGGGCTGACGTCACCGCGTCGGGACATGTTCATAATGAGTGGCACCCGTTTGACCACGTTAATATTGACCACGGTCCCAATTGACCACGTTGAGATT
>NW_021853625.1:52592-54462 GCF_003651465.1 Formica exsecta | reverse complement strand
ATGTATGTATGTATGTATGTATGTATGTATGTATATATGTATGTATGTATGTATGTATGTATATATGTATGTATGTATGTATGTATGTATATATGTATGTATGTATGTATGTATGTATATATGTATGTATGTATGTATGTATGTATATATGTATGTATGTATGTATGTATGTATATATGTATGTATGTATGTATGTATGTATATATGTATGTATGTATGTATGTATGTATATGTATGTATGTGTAATTTATATTCATAATTATTGTAATACATATACATATACATATTTTTTAACATTTTGTGAGCTTTAAAAATATGCAAAAAATTGGAGTATTCATGTAAAAAATTTTTAAAATATATACATTTTATTATTTCAGAAGGAATGAATGAAAATTTGGAGCAGTTAGTGCTGCAGGAGGAGATATGCCTAATGTGCGGCAGTTGATGCAACAATTGTTGCATCAACAAAATCTGCAACAACAGCAGCAGCAACAACTGCAGCAACAGCTGCAATATTTGCTGCAACAGAAAGAGCAGCCGAAACACCAGCACCCGCAGCCGCAGCCAGAACCGCAGCAGCAGCAGCCGCCGCAAAATAATAAAAATGGTAAATTATTTATATTTTATTATTAATTTATTAATTTATTAATTTATATGCATGATTATATTAATTAATTTATTATTTATCAATATATATGTTTATTTTTCAGACAAAGGGAAAAAAAGAGGAGGCGGTCGAGCACGTGCTCGCTGGTATAACCAGCGAGGAAGATGCGTGAGCGGACGTTGCGGCCGGGCCGGTAGAGGTGGACCTACAGGCCGAATCAATAGAGGTGGCCCTGGAGGCGGCCGGGCCGCAAGAACTAGAGGCCGAGGCGTTATGTGGGGCCGAAGTGGCTCCACTGTCATAAAAAATTATTATATAAAATATTAAAAAAAAATAATAATAATAAATAATTCTATAATTAATTATTTTTATACCCTATAATTTTCTCATTTATCCCTCTTGTCCTCACAATATAACTCTCATTAAATTAGCACCCCCACCATAATACATTAAAATAAAGCATATGCTAAAATTAAGTGCTATTTAGGTGTTTTTAAGAACAATTAACAAAATTTAGTTATCTATTACATTTAGAAGATATCGGCTAACAAGGACAGAATACGTATAAGAATAAAGTACTTTTAAAAATGGAGATAAAGGATCAGTTCTGGCCTTGAAATATTCTCTGATTTTGGTGCTCACAAAATATAAAAAGATTGATTTTAGTGCTCAGTTCTTATCGCGAAAAATTCATACTTCATCTACCAAATAGCTAAACTAACAGAAATAAAGTACTTTAAAAAATCGAGATGAAGCATCGGGGCTACAGGTTTACATAAAAGTTTACTACATGCAAAATATAATAATAATAAATTTTATCTGCAGAAATGAACATTAAGTAGCTTTGGAGATGGGTTTATATGGTATATACAGGGTGTCCTAGACCACCCGTACACCCCTTTTCTTTCAAAAACTAAGCATTTTAGAGAAAAACGTTTTCAACAAAAATTGTATGGTTTTGAGGGGAACATAATATGATGTCATTGGTTCGACCTTGGATGGCATCGTTAAGGTCAAGTCAAGTACATCTTTAATTTCATAAATAGAATTCCCTATTTTTTATTGCATATTCTTATAGCTTATGTCGAGAGCTTTCCAAAACACTCTAATAAAGTATTATTTCATTAAATACTTTTTGAGTTATTTTATATTTTAATCTGACATATTTTGATATAAAAAATAAAATATCTCGTAAAATATTTAGTTTTCGATAATCTTACCGTAATACTTTTATGTACAGAATAATGAGACAAATCAATTAGT
>NW_021853625.1:41926-51805 GCF_003651465.1 Formica exsecta | reverse complement strand
TAGCTCTGTGTGCCGAGAAGCTTTGTTCCTCAAATTCCTTGATGTGTTATGAATTGTGACGTTGCCGTCTCGCGCGCGTCCGCCGAGTCCCTCTCCGATCGAAAAGCGCGGGCTGAAGGGCCGCGCCAGTCGAATCATTAAGACGCCTCATCGAGAGGCGTCATTAATTGAGATTTCGAGCTTAATATTAATTTCGTTTATGATTTTCTTTCGTATGAATAATTCATTTGGGAGCTCATCGGAAGAAGGAGCGGATGGTCGCTGAAGCGTCCCGGAAAATAACGCTAAGTTGGCAACACTGATCGGGACCGTGGTCAATATCAACGTGGTCAAACGGGACGCTCCCGTTTATAATCGGCGCGGTATATTACAAAGGCGGGTGCCGATGTCGGGATGCTTGAATTTATAAACATTATAAACAAATAGCGTCTCGCACTATTGCACGTGCGGTCTGAACAGTGGGAATTTTTTGAGCGGTATGAAATGGGGGGGGGGTATATGGCGCGACTGTGATACCTAATCCATTTCTGTAAGAAGCGGTGTTGATGTCAGGCTGCTCGAATTTATATGCATTATAAACAAATAGCGTCTCACAAGATTACACGTGCGGTCTGTACGGTGGGATTTTTGCAAATCTCAGTCGATTCCTTTAATTTTTCCATCGCTTACATATCTACCTTATATGCAAGGAAGGGAAGCGAAAGAAATAGATAATCATTTTTTTTTTCATTTTTTAACACATTTATTTATGTTAACGTACATCACCTCGTCTCAAGGCATCATACAAACGTTCATCCACAGCATAAGCTAATAGTTCACAATCTATGACAGATATTTTAACATAAACATCGCACAAGATTTTGACTGCATCATCTTTCTCGACACCAAACATATCACTTTGCAAATTAAAGATAAGTCGATCGAAGCTCGCATTTACAGCTTGTATATCCTGGCACAGTTTCAAATATTCATGATTAACACAATGTTCGAGTTCGAATAAAAATAACATAGTTCCGATGTTTTAACATGAACGTCGCGCAAGATTTTGACCGCATTATCTCTCTCGGCACCAAACATATCACTTTGCAAATTAATGACAAGTCGATCGAAGCTTGCATTTACGGCTTCTATATTCTGGCACAGCTTCGAATATTCATGATTAACACAATGTTCGAGTTCGAATAAAAATAAATATAGTTGATGGTTTCATGTACAAGCAAAAATCGTGTAATGTAAGTTTTACAACACTTGCATCATGTATTTTAACATGTTCCATTATTAGATCTCGAATCGATAGCGACGAAAGTGTATTCAACTGCAGGAATCGCTCAATATCGACACGTCTTTCGATGAACGTTGCTCACGTTGCATGAGGCAGTATTATGTGATTTTCTCGGTTATCGCCAAGATGTAATTCCACAAAGGACGCAGGTCCCACGCTGATTTCAATATCCAAGTATTTATACGCCGTGCGCGTCAATGCAAATCTGCGTACCAAAATACGTGGTATATAACGAGGTTTACCGTATTTGAAAACAATACAATTAAATATGAAAAAGCATGGAAAAACATATATGAAAAATATATATGAAATATTTGTGATACTTACAAATCAAGCGGTTTTTTGTATGGCTTAATTTCATCTCGAGGAACGTAATAATTCATGCGTCTGCCACCGCTGCTGCTTCCTTCAGCGGAGTACATTTCGTCTCTCGGTTATGAGAGACGAGTTATGAATATATTATTACATTAAAACATTACTGCTTTAATTAATTTTTTTTTATATAAGTATACTGCATATAAAGGTATTCGGCTAAAATACTCGAAGATTGAACATTATATTATACATGTCATATTTTACATACTGAGAAAAAAAATAACTTATATTCTAAAAAATTTTATTTTATTCGAGAAAACTATTTATTCGGTGAATTTCGATAGTGTATTTGTTTCTATTAAAATCTTTAAGTTTCTGAATTAAAATATTTATTTATTAATGTAATAAATATTAAATATATTTTTCTTATTAAAAACAATATCTAAATTATTAAAAAACGTTATTTAAATGACAAGAAATTATACAAAGATGAAAAATGACTACTATTAGAATAAAATAAATAATTTTTGTTAATAATATAATTACTGGAACAATAAAAATATATATCTTATCCGAATACTTTTATATAGTTAGATAAAAATATATATATATTCATTAAAATAATATTATTTTAATGTAACAATGTATTTTTTTATAGTATAAATATTGTGACGTTGCCGTCTCGCGCGCGTCCGCCGGGTCCCTCTCCGATCGAAAAGCGCGGGCTGAAGGGCCGCGCCAGTCGAATCATTGCGAGAACCGTACCGTTACAAGTAAAAATTGCACTTTTTCCCTTTTTCATTTAAATCAATGCAACTTAATGAAAAAACGTTAACATTTTTATGAACTCTACAATTTTTACAAGTAAAAAGTATCCCAATTACATGTACAATCGGCCGAATCGATAAGATTTTTTTTTCTCTATATCTCGAAGACTTAAATCAAGTCTAAAATGAAAAATTCAATTACCGCCGGCATTAGCGTTATCCAAAGCGTACCACGTGGAGGTTGTGTGTGTGTGTGTGTGTGTGTGTGTGTGTGTGTGTGTGTGTGTGTGCTGTATGTGTTGTGACGTTGCCGTCTCGCGCGCGTCCGTCGAGTTCCTCTCCGATCGAAAAAGCGCGGGCTGAATGGCCGCGCCAGTCGAATCATTGCGAGAACTGTACCGTTACCTCCAGAGAGGCGTCATTAATTGAGATTTTGAGCGTAATATTAATTTCGTTTATGATTTTCTTTTGTATGAATAATTCATTTGGGAGCCTCATCGGAATAAGGAGCGGAAAGTCGCTGAAGCGTCACGGAAGATACGATCGCCAATCAAGGAAGACCTTGGAGGGGCAAGGAGCTAGCAATTTGGAAATCCAAAACATCTAACGGCCAAACTAGTTACGTCACGACGGGATCAGGACCCGCACACGTGATGCGCAACGCACGGGACAGCGAGGGGATCCTCGCGCAAGGACACAGGCCCGTGCGGATCCGGTCCCCACGGAGGGACTGCAATTCTGCACCCGATGGCGTGAGGCCGCGTTTATCGCTCAGCCGCGAGACGGTAGGAAAAGTCGTCGCAATATATAATTCCCAAAGGCTGTAAATATATTTCTAAATTGGAGAAATAATATTTGCAATTGTAAATATATTTAATACAAAGCATTTGGGTTTAACTTAATAAAATATATAATAAATTTTGAAAATAGTTACATGTAATTTATACAACTCGAGATATATAATTTATATTAGAATTAAACTCCTTTTATGCTTCAAATAAACAACATACAAATAATTATCCATTTTGTCGTGCTGAATTCAATAAGTTTAATATTCTGAATCTTTGTTGGGGTTTATATCAGATATAATCAGAAATTAAACTGATAGAAACAGTTATTACACTTTTAATCTTATATTAATAGTCGAACCTTGTATATAGATTTTATATTCATTTGTAATAAAAATTTGAATGCGACAAAATACGCCATAGCGAAGAAGTTAGTGAATCGCTCATGAAGTAAAATATAATCGCATGATAGAGATAAGTTCGCTAGTTCTAAGCCTCGTAGTAATAGACCTGCTATTCGTAAGCCGGTTAGTACTAAGTCCGCTCGTTATAACCGTATCCTAGTCTTAAGGCCTGTTCGTACTAAGTACGCTAGTTGTAACCGCATGCTAGTAATAAGACCTGTCTAGTAATAAGTCCGCTAGTTATAAGACCTGCTAGTAGTAAGACCTGTCTAGTACTAAGTCCGTTAATTGTAAGGCCTGTTAGTAATAAGTTCGCTAGTTTTAATCGCGCCGTCCGCGGCTGTAAATAAAACCGGGAACGATTGCACGTCGCACTTGTCTTGCGCTTCTCACCGCTTTGCGACCATCGCTTCGCGCCTGCGCGTTACGCAGATCCTGCTACCGGCGACCGCCTTCACCGCACGCTATCGCCAGACCCTGCACGCTGTATCTATCTTTCTCTAACTGAATAAACTATCTCTTTCTACCTATACTGTGTCTCGTAAGCTTGAGTCTCCCCTCCTCTCGAACCCGGACACCGACGAGCCGATCCGAGCGTCGAGCGAGGTGACCGCGTTACATTATATTATTTTATTGTTTAATATTATGTACTTAGGGTGGCTTTAAATAATGAATGGTGCTTTTCCACACCACCCATGGGGTATCACCAATGGCGCGTTCGGTTTTTTAAAGTGGACCTTCGCCTGGAGCCCTATTATACCACTTACTGTTATATTATATTGTACCTCTCATTTACAGGAGTGATGTCTTTTACCGACAAGATATTTTTTACACACTTGTCTTTTACAAGTGTGATGTCTTTTACAGACAAGATATTTTTTACACACTTGTCTTTTATAAGTGTGATGTCTTTTACAGACAAGGTATATTTTACACACTTGTTTTTTACGAGTATGATGTCTTTTAAAGACAAGATATTTTTTATTTTATTTTAAACATTATGATTATATATCATTACCCGATGAAGGACCAGCAATGTCATTAATATCAGCAGCATATAATGTAAGACTGTTCATTTTCTTAGGACAAGTAGAATATAATTTTTCCGATGACATGAGAGATAAATGTTTTTCATTAATCTCCATGTCTAGAACAGTTTCTTTTCTCGTTTTTAGTGCTGATTTAAATACACAAATAGCATTTATACACACAGATGAAAGTTTATTTCGTTTTTTTGTTTTTATATCTGATAGAAAAGAAAACATTCTTTCTGGGTCAGCATTTGAATTTGGAAGTGATCTAATAGCATTCAAAAGAGACTTCAAATTGGGATATTCACGTTTCAAAATTTCTTTCCACATCTCATCAAAGTTTAATTTAGAAAAATTTTCTTTTTCTGCTATTGTAAAATCGAGATGTAAAGTATGCCACTCTTTTTTTAAAGCATCTTTGTCAAAACCACCGAGGGTTTAGCGACAAAAGAAACATCATTAAATGATGTCTCTCTATCAATGTTACATAATGCTGTGTTTAATTGGAAAACTTTTAATTTATATAAAAATTTATCTTTGATAGGCAGTCTTTTACTAATTTCCTCGGAAGCCGTGACGTAAAATTGCAAACAGTTATCTCGAACATTTCTAATTATATCTGCGTGTCCTTCTTTCAAACTCTCGAGATATTCTTCACATTCAAATCCTAGATTAATATCATGTACAGATTTTTGGTTTTCTTTCTCAAAAAATTTAAAATCATCATTACATATATTTTTTAGAAGTTCTGGTTTCAAAAAGTGTTTGGAAATTATTGTTAAAAGCTGTACTGATTTTGGCTGCAATAAATGGATTCTTGTTTCCAGAGCTTGGAAAAATGCATTAAAAGCATTAAAAAAATTCAAAATATGTTTTAAGAATAGCAAATATGCTTTTACATCAAGATTTTGCATTATAGATAATAAATTTTCTCCTGATTTTGATTTTTCACTTACGATCATTTCGGTCAAAAAAAGTTTGGTAGCATCCCACAATTGAAGAAGTCTTTCAACACATGAATGGCGAGAGAGCCACCGTGTATCAGGCAACTTTAAAATTTTACGATTTGTTTCCTGAAAACATTCGCTAAATTCTTGATAAATAGCAGCACGTTTGGGACTACTGTTAATATAATTCGCGATCTTTTTTAAAAACTCTTCGCAATATTCTGGTATTTTAGCACATGCAGCATGTGCAACCAATGCAGCGGAATGGCACGGACATGAAAATGTTAGTAAATTTTTACAAATTTCTTCTAACTTTTTTTTTAACGATAGATGTTTCCCTATCATGACAGACGCATTGTCGCATGATAGGGCAATGATATTTAAAAATGGAATGTTTAATTTCCACATTTCACATTTGAATGCATTAAATAATTTTTCCGCGCTGCTATTTCTCGCATCAATATTAATTAATTTAACTAATTGAGTGCGAATGTCTAACGTTTCAGGATCAACATACCGAACAAGAAACGTCATCCATTTTTCATTACAAATATCAGACGTTTCGTCAATAAAAATCGAAAATTTCGTATTTTGAATGTTGTTAACCACACGGGCTGTCTCAACGGGACACAATACATTTGAAATTATACTTTTACATTTGGTTCGACCCATGCTCATATTTTTCAATACGTTAGGATCTTTTCCTACTTCTTGGAAAAAACTAAGAATTTCTTTTGCATTTTGATGCGAAATGTTCTTATCAGCAATTAACGCGGCATACCGAATTTCTGCTGATTTCTTTCGCTCTTCAAACGACAAAAGTGATTCATCCATTATGTAGATATTTTCATCCGCATTCTTTGTTTCTGTTTTATTAGTTTTACATATTTCTATGTGTGCCATGGATTCTGCGTGACGATAAATTTGCGATAAACCACCAACCATAGATTTATTACAAAGTGAGCAAGAAAAAGAATTTTTGTCATGTGTCACTTCGCGTAGCCATGGCTTAAATAATTCGATCTCTAGCCATTGTTGCTTAAATTTATAATATGTTTTTCTGATAATTTTTTATTTAAACTTTTATTGTCAGTATTTAATAATAATGATGTATTTTCCTTCATATTATTTTTGTGACACGCAGAATCCGCATGTCTTACAACATGTGTGTTGCATGAAATATTTTTATTACATATGATGCAATGATAAAAACTATCATCAGAAGATACTTTACGTATCCAAGATTTAATTATATCATCACTAAACCAAGCTTCTGAAAAACTTCGCTTAGGTTTTTTTTTAATTCATCACACATTTTTATATTTAACAAAAAAATAGCAGAAACAAAGAATTAAAGAAGAATGAGTAAAATTTGAAACAATCGAGACTTACAATAAGAAATGCCTCAGCTTCTTGGATACCAAAAGATTTTACAAGACACGTATATAAAATAGTACGTTGACTCGCAAGTACAAGGTAACAAGATTATCTTTCAGAAGCGCCATGAAACAATAAACAGCGTATGAAACAAAAGAACGGTGTACAAAACAAATGAACAAATGCCGAATTGGCGAGTGCTTCAGTTCGCTGGGGAACATCATTTACATAATTGTGACAGAACGCATAATGTCTCGTAAGTAGTAAATTAAATCATTATTACTTGTATTTGTTAGACAAGTATTAAAGTTAAAGCTTTAGTTTTTTTCTTCTTTGTAACTATACATATGTAATAATCTATTTATCGAAATTTTATTAACAAGATATGTAATGTAGAATGTATGTATGCAGAATGTATGTATGTATGTATGTATGTATATATGTATGTATGTATGTATGTATGTATGTATATGTATGTATGTGTAATTTATATTCATAATTATTGTAATACATATACATATACATATTTTTTAACATTTTGTGAGCTTTAAAAATATGCAAAAAATTGGAGTATTCATGTAAAAAATTTTTAAAATATATACATTTTATTATTTCAGAAGGAATGAATGAAAATTTGGAGCAGTTAGTGCTGCAGGAGGAGATATGCCTAATGTGCGGCAGTTGATGCAACAATTGTTGCATCAACAAAATCTGCAACAACAGCAGCAGCAACAACTGCAGCAACAGCTGCAATATTTGCTGCAACAGAAAGAGCAGCAGCAACAGCAGCAGCCGCAGCCGCAGCCAGAACCGCAGCAGCAGCAGCCGCCGCAAAATAATAAAAATGGTAAATTATTTATATTTTATTATTAATTTATTAATTTATTAATTTATATGCATGATTATATTAATTAATTTATTATTTATCAATATATATGTTTATTTTTCAGACAAAGGGAAAAAAAGAGGAGGCGGTCGAGCACGTGCTCGCTGGTATAACCAGCGAGGAAGATGCGTGAGCGGACGTTGCGGCCGGGCCGGTAGAGGTGGACCTACAGGCCGAATCAATAGAGGTGGCCCTGGAGGCGGCCGGGCCGCAAGAACTAGAGGCCGAGGCGTTATGTGGGGCCGAAGTGGCTCCACTGTCATAAAAAATTATTATATAAAATATTAAAAAAAAATAATAATAATAAATAATTCTATAATTAATTATTTTTATACCCTATAATTTTCTCATTTATCCCTCTTGTCCTCACAATATAACTCTCATTAAATTAGCACCCCCACCATAATACATTAAAATAAAGCATATGCTAAAATTAAGTGCTATTTAGGTGTTTTTAAGAACAATTAACAAAATTTAGTTATCTATTACATTTAGAAGATATCGGCTAACAAGGACAGAATACGTATAAGAATAAAGTACTTTTAAAAATGGAGATAAAGGATCAGTTCTGGCCTTGAAATATTCTCTGATTTTGGTGCTCACAAAATATAAAAAGATTGATTTTAGTGCTCAGTTCTTATCGCGAAAAATTCATACTTCATCTACCAAATAGCTAAACTAACAGAAATAAAGTACTTTAAAAAATCGAGATGAAGCATCGGGGCTACAGGTTTACATAAAAGTTTACTACATGCAAAATATAATAATAATAAATTTTATCTGCAGAAATGAACATTAAGTAGCTTTGGAGATGGGTTTATATGGTATATACAGGGTGTCCTAGACCACCCGTACACCCCTTTTCTTTCAAAAACTAAGCATTTTAGAGAAAAACGTTTTCAACAAAAATTGTATGGTTTTGAGGGGAACATAATATGATGTCATTGGTTCGACCTTGGATGGCATCGTTAAGGTCAAGTCAAGGACACCCTTAATTTCTTAAATGGAAGCCCCCATTTTTTATTGCATGGAACATCGAATATGATGCCGGGTTCCACTTGCACTCGGATCGGCGACGGCGGTAATGGGCCGGTCGGCATCAGGAAACCCGTCGATGGCAGGGAACTCCCCACCACTAGATGAGCGCCGTTGCACGCAGGTGGTCGGATTTATTCGAGGTGTCGAGAACTCTCGACGGGGACGAGTACGTCCGTTCCCGTTTGCCTCTCTTCAAAGGTTTTGGACGGATCGCTCTCGGATATGCCGCAAACTCTTGGCGGAGGCTGAGTACACCCAACCCCGTTTTCTCTCTCTCTGACTTTTTTTTAAAAACAATTATTTTTTTTACTAATTGATTTGTCTCATTGTTCTGTATATAAAAGTATTATAGTAAGATTATCAAGAACTAAATATTTTACGAGATATTTTATTTTTTCTATCAAAATATGTCAGATTAAAATATAAAATAACTCAAAAAGTACTTAATGAAAAAATACTTTATTATAGTGTTTTGAAAAGCTCTCAAAATAAGCTACAAGAATATGTGACGTAACGTTTTTGGGACGTCCGTCACAAGGGTCGAATGACCCGATCGGGGGCGGTTTTTCGGGGGCCTGCGTCCTCTCTATTTAGGGAGAGAGCGGCCCAATCGTCAGATCGACGAGATCTGACTTTTGGTTAGTAATAGTTATCGTAAATGTAAGCTCGAGATGAGCCCGCGAGTTGGTTGTCGGCACGAGATCGAGCGGCGGGATCCCATCCGGCGGAAGGAAAGGAAGAGAGAAGAGCGACGGCCGAGAGCGGGAGTCCAGGACACCCGGGAAACAGGAGACGTCAGGTCGTAGTGATCTAATATTAAAAACATTTTATATGGCTGACAAACACCGCTGCCGGTAAATTTATATTTCTTATGGCAGGAAAGGAGCGCGGAGGGCCGGTATAATCCGGCAAAAGGGGCGGCCACTCCACCCGCACGAAGCGAGGGAGTCCCAAGGACGGAACGGCGAGTGGACTCTCAATCCGGAACCTATCCAACCAGATAGGAAAGAGAGCCGATCGGGCGCAGCCGTAAGCCCGCACCTT
>NW_021853625.1:17855-23033 GCF_003651465.1 Formica exsecta | reverse complement strand
AATTTTCTCGATGTTTGGGTCCACATATTTCTATGAATTTTCTTTTTCAAAAATGAAATTTATTAAAACAGAAAAACGTTCTTCTTTAAGCGATACATCATTATCCTCGCTGATGCGCGTTAGTTCATCTAAAATCTCTGTGGATATATCATCTCTAGTAGAATCGTGCAAACGACCTAGAATATCAAATTAAAATTTTGAAATTTTGATCCAAATTGGTTTTCGGTTTTTTTGCTTCCTTTTTCGTTTTTATATTATATCTTATGATATAAAATATTGTTTTCCTATCAAGCCACATATTTAATTATTTTCTAGTCTTTTATATCTTTTAGTGGAATAGGCCTACTGGGGAAAAAAAAAAACCACTTTAAAAAAAAACGCATCGCAATAGTACCTCATGGGTGATGTGTAAAGCTATTATAAAATTGTAATTATATATATTGTGACGTGACGTTTTTGGGACGTCCGTCACAAGGGTCGAATGACCGATCGGGGGCGGTTTTTCGGGGGCCTGCGTCCTCTCTATTTAGGGAGAGAGCGGCCCAATCGTCAGATCGACGAGATCTGACTTTTGGTTAGTAATAGTTATCGCAAATGTAAGCTCGAGATGAGCCCGCGAGTTGGTTGTCGGCACGAGATCGAGCGGCGGGATCCCATCCGGCGGAAGGAAAGGAAGAGAGAAGAGCGACGGCCGAGAGCGGGAGTCCAGGACACCCGGGAAACAGGAGACGTCAGGTCGTAGTTGTCTAATATTAAAAACATTTTATATGGCTGACAAACATCGCTGCCGGTAAATTTATATTTCTTATGGCAGGAAAGGAGCGCGGAGGGCCGGTATAATCCGGCAAAAGGGGCGGCCACTCCACCCGCACGAAGCGAGGGAGTCCCAAGGACGGGGCGGCGAGCGGACTCTCAATTCGGAACCTATCCAACCAGATAGGAAAGAGAGCCGATCGGGCGCAGCCATAAACCCGCACCTTTAAGCCAAAAAGCAGAAAATCTTGGGAACTCCGGGGCGATGAACCCACCAACACGGCCGTGATGACAACAAGGATCGCGAGGACCGCAGGACGGCCCTGCGTAACGCGAAGGCGCCACAGGCAGTGATGCCAGAATGCCCACGCTAGCAACACGCAACCGTAGTGGAGGGGATACGCACACAAGCGAAAACCGTGTACATGTAATGCGCAGAACGCTCTGCGCATTACATGTACACGGTTTTCGCTTGTGGGCGTATCTCCTCCATTACGGTTGCGTGTTGCTAGCGTGGGCATTCTGGCATTACTGGCCACAAGTGGCACGATAGCGATTTAACGCGCCGGCGTGTCTCCTGCAGGACTCTCGCTCTGCACTGTTCGGCGAGATAGCGAGAAGGACGCAGGCCTCTTCCAGCGTATCCAAAATTTCGAGCAAGAAGGAGATTCGAGAACTTCCTGCCGGTAGGACGAGTGTCGCCAGCCAGATTTTGTTGCCGTTTATTAGTAGGTAATTAATTCGGATGAGTCGCGCCCTTAATAGTTGTCGAGCCACGCGTTTTTGTGAATTAACTTGGCAAATCTTTTGTTAGATTAAGTCGCACGGCCGACGGGCACACGCCGCTCATCCGAATTATATAAATTAAGCTCTCTCTATTCATTTCGCCGCCGCCGACAGTCATTACCGTTAGTTTCGCGTTTGTAATTATTACGTGCTGTAAAATATCGGGATTTTCACGCTCGCGCGATCGATATTCCGGATCGCGCAAAGTATTGCGTCATACGACTCGTACACCACAGTCGTCACCGATAGTTTTCGTATTCTTTTTGTGTATTGTTAGCAGTATTTTGTACACGCTATGCGTAATTAGAGTGAGGAGAAAGCGCAATTCTCCGGTATCGAGCAGAGGATCTATCGGGTGTTTGTGACCCCGTCATTAGTTTTCGCGAGTCATCCGAGTAATATATGTGGCGTATTTCCAGCAAAGGTCGTCGTTATTATTATTGAGGCACATTCCAGCACCACGAGCTGTGTTAAAAGACCGATTGCCGTCGCGTTAATTATCGGTCTCGCAATTGTCTCTTAGCGTTGTTATTATCGTGAATGGTGCGGTGCGGCCTGCCGTACCTGGCGCCCAACTCGGTTTTTTTGTGATATACGGACTTTTGCGGGATATCGGGACCGATATTCGAGATACGCGCCGAAGGTGTGCCGTGGGCACCGAGAACCGCCCGCCGAACAAATAATTATTATTTAACTAATTAAAAAGAAAAATTACGGTTACAAGTGTTTTGGAAAGCTCTCGACATAAGCTATAAGAATATGCAATAAAAAATAGGGGTTTCCATTTAAGAAATTGAATGTCCCCCTTCGAACCAAACAACTTTTGTCTGAAACGTTTTTCCGTATCTTCCATATTTTTCGAGATATTTGACTGGCTCTTTTAAAATGGACCACTCTGTATATATATATGTGTGTGTATCTGCATATGCGTATAGATATTTTGACTCCACATATTTAATTCATTTATATCTAATAATAACTTTTTAAATACTGTTTTCTTAAAAGAGTATGAAGAGATGCAGAATACAGATGTAGAATGTAAATTTTCTTCTTTCCAGAATAGCTTCTTCAAAACAGCATTTCAGATATAGAATTATAACAATGTTTGTCTACGATCTATAGCATCATTTATGTTTTTGCGCTGCAAGTTGTTGTTAAGACAGTCTGGTTTAATATTGTTCGATAATTTAGTTTAAAGCGTGTAGGTAAATGACGTCATCATCTGGAGATAAATTGACTTGTTCACGTTTTATTTTGGAGCTTTTTCTCTTTATCTTAATAGGTTGATCTTTCTATTTCTTCAATCCTAGGAGTAGCATATCTTTTTCTTCGAATCTGCCGTTTCGAAAATCTATTACGTCTTTATCGTCTTCTTTATTGTTGTCTGGACTTCACCCGTATTCCTGGGTAAGGAGACTGTGTTATTACCCACAGCACTGGGACCTCGGTAGAACTTAGCCACTTTATAAAGTGTCGAGCCCCACGTCATAGACGTGCCTACCGAGAATTACACAAGTGGGCTCAGAGAAGATGACTCTGTTGCCCCCACAGGCCGGGTTAATGACTCTGTATGAGTCCAGAGTCAAAGCTAAAAAAACTCTTATAAATTAAGAGTTACAATTTTTACGAATCTTGTTGTTATTCTTCATCTTTGTAAAACGTGATATTAAGACAAAAAAATGACTGCTTCTTGTTTCCTTCAGTATTTGTCATTGAAATTTTGATGAAAAATGTTTCTTTCAAATCGAATAGCGTGTATTGCTGATCAAGATGATCAATTTTGAGGAGTCACTTTGTTTATGAAATGCAAGCAAATTTTAAATATATAATTTAAAATAAGCACACAAAAACATATATACAAAAAAGGAAACGAAATAAAATCCGATCAATCAGTCTTATGGCGAATTCGATTGGATGCACTAGTGCGCACTGAGTGCGCACTCTTTCAGTATTTAGTATTCGGTTGGCTTGCCCTGTACTGGTTCAGAATTTTATGTGTATTCGGTTGATAGTGCACTAAAAATATGTGCTAGTGAAAACGTGTTCGACTGAACTGCATTATCCCAGTGCAGTGTTATTTGTACGTTCGGTTGAAATACATTGCACTAGTGCAGAAGGCACTGAATTGCACTGAGATTTTCGACAGTGCAGTTCAGTGCAAATTTGAGTATTCCAATGAAAAAATATGGCAGCTAAAATATTATTATTAGATGAACTGTTAAATAGTTCGAGCAGTTCTAGCGATGAAGAAATGATGGCAGTATTAATGCGACATGAAACACAAATTCCGAAAGCTCGGAATATGATAAATATTATAAATGAATATTCTGATAAAGAGGTATTATCACACATAATTTCAATGTATAGTTTAAATATTTATTATATTATTTCATATTTAAAGTATCTCTCTTTGATTATTGTAGATTTTTCTCTGCTCTTTTGTTGATTAGAAGTCGCATATTGCATATGTGGGCACCACTAAAGAAGTTACTAATTTTAAAAGTTATATATTTTTAAATATTTTAAAACTTATCCATCTATATCTTTATAAAATGCCGAGACGTAAAATAGAACGAAATTTAGAGGAAGAAGAAAAATTTAAACAACAACGTCGTGAAAAAAAGGCTGATAATCAACGTCAGCGTCGACAAGCTATTAAAGTAGTAATAAATAATAGTAATAGTTTACAAAACAAAATTAATCAAGGATATAATATTATTGATCTTGCAAGTGTTAGTGAAATACATGATAATCATGTAACAACAAATGCTACTTCGTTACATCAAAAACATACAGAATATCAATCTCAATATCGATTACGAAAAAAAAGACAGCCACAATTAAATATAAATGATATAACAATAATGGATGATATAGAAGAATATTATATTGGGTCTATGGATGTATATTGTGTTCATTGTAATGCAAAACATTTCGCTGCTGAAAAAGTGTCTAATAAAGGAAATTCATTTCATGATTGTTGTAATCATGGTGCAGTATATCTTCAACCATTACCTAAATTTCCTCAATTTCTTCATCCTTATTCGATGGAACTCATGAAAAATCTAATAATTATTTTCAACATATTTGTAGTTATAATAGTTCATTTTCATTTGCATCATTTAACGATAATTTAATCAACTTTCAAGATAGACGACCTGGACCATATTGTTTCAAGATACAAGGGCAGATTTATTATTAAATTAATACAGCATTATATGCTGCACATGAAACTCCTATTTATGGCCAACTTTTTATTGTAGATTCAAATGAAGCAATAAATTATCGTCTTAATCAATATTCACATTTAGATTTTGAAATTATACAAAATCTTGAACATATAATGCGTGAATGTAATATATTTGCTCAATCGTATCAAATGATGGGTGAAGAATTAGAAAATCAACGGCGTTTAGAAATGGAATCTGGTGAATTATTATCAGAATTACAATTATTATTTACTTTAAAACCAGGAGGTATGGATCGACGTCGATATAATGCTTAAAGAATTAATGAAGTTGCTGCTGTTTTTTATACAAATGCTGATGGAGAAATTCCAGAATCATACGTTACAATACGTAATAAAAATACTAAAACTTTGCAAAAAGTTAATATTATGGATCCTAATGTTGAACCATG
>NW_021853625.1:8311-16901 GCF_003651465.1 Formica exsecta | reverse complement strand
TATTTTAAAAGTTATATATTTTTAAATATTTTAAAACTTATCCATCTATATCTTTATAAAATGCCGAGACGTAAAATAGAACGAAATTTAGAGGAAGAAGAAAAATTTAAACAACAACGTCGTGAAAAAAAGGCTGATAATCAACGTCAGCGTCGACAAGCTATTAAAGTAGTAATAAATAATAGTAATAGTTTACAAAACAAAATTAATCAAGGATATAATATTATTGATCTTGCAAGTGTTAGTGAAATACATGATAATCATGTAACAACAAATGCTACTTCGTTACATCAAAAACATACAGAATATCAATCTCAATATCGATTACGAAAAAAAAGACAGCCACAATTAAATATAAATGATATAACAATAATGGATGATATAGAAGAATATTATATTGGGTCTATGGATGTATATTGTGTTCATTGTAATGCAAAACATTTCGCTGCTGAAAAAGTGTCTAATAAAGGAAATTCATTTCATGATTGTTGTAATCATGGTGCAGTATATCTTCAACCATTACCTAAATTTCCTCAATTTCTTCATCCTTATTCGATGGAACTCATGAAAAATCTAATAATTATTTTCAACATATTTGTAGTTATAATAGTTCATTTTCATTTGCATCATTTAACGATAATTTAATCAACTTTCAAGATAGACGACCTGGACCATATTGTTTCAAGATACAAGGGCAGATTTATTATTAAATTAATACAGCATTATATGCTGCACATGAAACTCCTATTTATGGCCAACTTTTTATTGTAGATTCAAATGAAGCGATAGATCATCGTCTTAATCAAAATTCATATTTAGATTTTGAAATTGTACAAAATCTTGAACATATAATGCGGGAAATTAATGTATTTGCTCAATCTTATCAAATTATGAGTGAAGAATTAGAAAATCAACGGTGTTTAGAAATAGAATCTGGTGAATTATTACCAGAATTACAATTATTATTTACTTTAAAACCAGGTATGGATCGACGTCGATATAATGCTCAAAGAACTAATGAAGTTGCTGCTGTTTTTTATACAAATGCTGATGGAGAAATTCCAGAATCATACGTTACAATACGTAATAAAAATACTAAAACTTTGCAAAAAGTTAATATTATGGATCCTAATGTTGAACCATGGATTTATCCATTGTTTTATCCATATGGTACTCAAGGATGGCATCGTCATTTAACAAAATTAAATAGTAATAGACGAATAACTAGAGGACAATATATTAAATATCGTATGGCTATTCGTAATGAATTTAATGCTTTTATATTAGGTCGTCGTCTATTTTAGCAGTGGCTCGTAGACAGTTATGCAAAAATTGAAAAAGATAGAATTGATTATTGTAAAGATCATCAAAAAGAATTACGTACTGAAACATATCAAGGTTTGAAAGATTATATAGAAACTATGGCAAATAATTTAAATGGAAGTATTGGAAAAATGGCTATACTTCCTTCTACATTTACTGGATCACCGCGTAATATGTTACAAAATTATCAAGATGCAATGGCAATTGTTAGTAAGTTTGGTAAACCAGACCTTTTTATTACCATGACTTGTAATCCTAAATGGCGTGAAATCGAGGAAAATCTCTTACTTGGTCAACAAGCTTCTGATAGACCTGACATATGTGCTCGTGTTTTTAACATTAAAAAAGATTATTTAATTGATTTAATTGTTAAACAAAAATTTTTTGGTGAAGTAGCAGCGTTTGTGTACGTTATTGAATTTCAAAAACGTGGTTTACCACATGTTCATGTGTTGATTACTTTAAAATATAATTTTAAAATAACAACTCCACAGATTGTTGATAAATATATTTCTGCTGAAATTCCTGATCCACGTGAGAATCGTATTTTACATGATATAGTTATGAAACATATGATTCATGGACCTTGTGGTGATTGGTGTTTGGTAGATGAACGTTGTTCGAAACATTATCCGAAATCTTTTCTCGAAGAAACTAGAATGGATGAAGATGCTTATCCTTATTATCGTAGACGAGATAATGGTAGAAATTTTGAACGTCCTGGTGGATATATAGTCGATAATCGTTATGTTGTTCCATATTGCCCTATTTTATCGATTATATTTAATTGTGATATTAACGTTGAAATAGTTTCAAGTATCAGATCAGTTAAATATTTGTATAAATATATTTACAAAGGACACGATGTTGCTGCTATAACCATTGAGCCAATAATAGAAAATGTAATTATTGATTATGATGAGATACATAATTATATTGAAGCTCGTTATGTTGGACCTGTAGAAGCCAGTTGGCGTATTTTTGGTAAGAAGTTACAAGAAAAAAGTCATGTTATAATACGTTTGCCAGTCCATCTTTCTAATGAACAAAATATTATAATCGAAAATGAAAACATTGATGACGTAATGACTGCTGCTTTAAATCAAGTTACTATGTTAATAGATTATTTCTCATTGAACATACGCAATAAAGAAGCAAGACAATATTTATATATAGAAATTCCACGTTATTATACATTTAAAAAAGAGAAAATTAATGGTAGGAATGTATCGCGTTGGGTTAAACGTAAAAGTCATTATAATTGTGTAGTACGAATATATTCCGTTAGTCCAGCACAAACAGAATTATATCATTTACGGTTATTATTACTCACAGTGAAAGGGGCTATAAGTTTTAATAATTTGACAACTGTAAATGGAGAATTTTGTCAATTGTTTTCAGCAGCATGTTTGACACTAGGTTTAATCGAAGATGATGATGAATGGAAACAAGCTATGAATGAAGCTGTTGGATGGATGATGCCTCGACAACTTCGTAGATTATTTGTACGTATATTATTACATTGTCAGCCACTGCACCCCGAAGAATTATGGGAAAATTTTAAAGTAGCAATGTCGGAGGATTATGTTCGACATTTTGGTATGCTACAAGGACAAAACAAAGCTTATGTGCAAATTAATAATATACTTCGTGCTGAAGGTAAAAGTTTTGCTGATTTTCCACAAATGGAACAGTTAATAGCAAATAACGAAAGGGAGGATTACATGATACTTAAAGAAAGTATGGAAATAGGTTACAAACAATACAAACAATTAAATGACAAGCAAAAAGAGATAGTCAATCTTTAAATAGATTAGACAATAATAGTAATCAGAATAATCATTGTTTTTATATTGATGATCCGGGTGGATCAGGTAAAACATTAATATATACAACTATCTATCATTTAGCTAGAATTAGAAATAAATGCGTGTGTACAATGGCTTTTACGGGCATTGCGGCGACATTACTACCTGCTGGAAAGACAGTTCATAAAACATTTGGATTACCGGTTCCATTATTTGTTGATTCTTCATCTGCTATTAAAATTCAATCGAAAGAAGCTCAATATTTGAAAGAAATTGATATTTATATTTAGGATGAAGCACCAATGGCACCACGATATGCATTAGAGATTATGGATAGAACATTGCGTGATATTATGAATAATGATTATCCTTTTGGCGGAAAAAGTGTTTTATTAGGTGGTGATTTCAGACAACTTTCGCCTATTAAAATACATGCTACTCAAAGTAAAATAGTGAATCTTTCTATTAAATTTAGTTCTACTTGGAGACATTTTGTAAAATTCTCTTTAACATATAATATGCGAGTTCTCCCTGAAGAAATTGAATTTTCAAAATTTATATTAGGTATGGGAGATGGCATATTAAATGATTTTAATGACAATATACAAATTTCTGAATATTGTATAGCACCTATTAATGCTGATATTGTTGAAGATATATATGGTGATTTAATACGAAGGAAGGAGTTTGTCAAAGTAGCTAAATGTGCGATACTTTCTGCAAGAAATATTGATGTAGATGAAATCAATAAAAAAGTTGTTGAATTATTCGAAATAGATAATGAACGGATTTATACAAGTATACACGCAAAAAAATGACTTAATAGCAGCTAAATTTCAGTAGCTGAATTAAACTTAGCTGTAAGAGCTATTTCCTTAGTGTCATAGCTAAGTACTGGTTACTATAGGTAAAAAACATTCACTGTGGCATGAAAATTTATTAGCTGAAATTAAAAGCGTATATTAACACGAGCAGCTATAAAGATAGCAACCGTACCTAAGTTTCTTACCATGCGCATACATTGCGGAATATGCTTCATAGCTAAAACATTTAGCACGCGCAGCTAAGTTTATGGGTATGCGCGCGAATCTTCGATTCACAATTGTTTAATTGTTTCTGCGACGGTGTCATTGACAACGTTGACGCGTTAGCCGTTGCTCGCCCAGTTCGTTTCGGATACGTGTGAATTAAGTGGTTCTCTATTGTGTGGATAAGATGGATGAAGAAGTCCGTATTTTGTTAAAATATTGGGGCATATCCCAACCTATCATTGATAGATTTAAAAGTAAGTGCACGTTTACATCTTTTGTAAATACCGTGATTTTCCGTGCTAATTTCTCCCTGTAGAATGCAAAGTCACCGCGATCTCACAGTCATGGCGCATACTTAGACCGTGTTCCAAAATTCACTGCCAGTACTGGAAATCTATAATATACGTTACGTGAACTATAGATTTTCAATACTGAAATTTTGGAACACGGTCTTATTTATCTCCCAATATATCGATTCTATAACTTTTCACGACAATGTCATAGTAACTTTATCTTTCTAAAAAACCAAATACAAATAAAACATCTAACAAAAATAACGGAATTTACTCTGGAAAAATTAATACCTATTGCCAGTGAACGCATTGATTTTATGGAACATTTACAATAATATAAAGACAAGCAATCACAAAAAGTAAATATTAAGGGAATATTAGTAGGTACGAAAAATTAAATGGATATGAATTAATATTTTTAATAATTTTTTTAGGTTATTCAACAACCCACTATACCTTTGCCTGTTAAAAATATTGAGACATCTTGCATTAAAAACAAAGGTATTTCTGCATGTAAAACATTTTGAGAGTACTATATAGCATTTATTATTTATATATGTTTTCTGCATACTTATTGGATAAATGACTTTACAATTAGTTGAAGTGTCCTTACGATTCTTTTTTGGTTTTTTCTAGAGTCTGAGAATAGCAAAAATTATCCTAAAAAATCTTCAACATCTATTAGAGCCAGTGATCACAATGCAGCAGATGCTCACTTGAAAACTTCTGCTTCTCTACCTTCCCTACAAGACGAATTAAGTAGTCCTTCTACTTCAAAACAGTCGTCGGAAAGAGATCTATGTGATCCTCCCGCAAAGCGACTATGTGTAAAAAATAATGCATATGTAAGTAAATTGTAAAGCAACAAAAAAAAATATGTTACAAAGATTGTAATTTTATTTGCAGGATTTATTAGACTTATTTAAATCATCTACTTCTGGAAAAATGGTATTGGGATATTTCAACATGAATGCGTGTCTCAATAATAATATGTGTACAGTGCTTGCGGACGAAATAATCAACAGCGAGTTAAGTAGCAATATTTATGCTCGGTAAGTTTTGGTGGTATCTGAAAGCAGTTTGTATTTGTTTGTGTTTGTTATTTTTCTGTCAAGTATGATAGTTTCGGTAAATATAAGATAGTTTATTTAATTTTGTTTCAACAGTATGCCAACTGAACGGGTAGAATTTCTCACTAAAGAAATTGTTGAACTTTTTCTATCTGAAATAGAAGTAAGTAATATTATTGTCAATCACGTGCGGCATTATAATTCTAGCTCAAATTAGTTTACAAGAAAAATTTGTTTTATTTTAGGCTATATGGCTTCTCAAAAATCGGCAAAATTTGGAAGTTTTAAAGCGCTCCCCTAATTGTTTTGCGTAGTGTATAAAAGACCGGTATAAAAAATCTCGACACCAGATCGGTACCTGAAGCCTCTCGAGCCGTACGCTCGAGATATTCCGTTAAATCCGATCCTTTTATTTGTAGCAACGACGGAACATGAGATTGACGAATTCGCAGCCTCCGCCGAGCATTCTCGATTTCCGCGCCGTCTCCGAAATCCTCGCCAGCCTCCGACCGACTCGCCGAGAATTGAATGTTCGCCGTTCTCGTAGATCACCGGTCTACTATCCGACCGCTCCAGCCAGACGGACCGTGGGTTTGCGAATTCGCTGCCCCGTCGAGATTCCTCGACTCCAAACAGCTATCCTCAATCCGCGTACGGAATCAGAGACGGAGAGTTCTCCGCCCGATTGAGACTACTCGATTTCCGACCGCCTCCCCCGCACATCTGGGAATACGTGACGAAAGCACACGGAGTCACGCGGCATCAATAGCCCACGGTCTTACCGTACACACACAATAATCACCGCGCCGAAATACCTGTCGCGCGTCGATCTATTATATTCAGCGCCCGTCATAATAAACACGGCCTTGCCGTACACGCGCCGACTAGCCGCGCCCCGTTTCTTGCACGTCTCGCCCGCCGTCATAATAAACACGGCCTTGCCGTACGCCGACGACGCCCGATTTCAATACGATTTCGATATCTCGAATATAACGCGACGACAAATTATCATGCATCTATTGTAACGCGCTTCTATTATACAGCGCCGATTTCTTACCACGCATTCATGGTAGCGCACCGAATAATTATCGCGCTTGCATTCTAACTCGCGCTTTGCCAACCGTCGCGAGCCCGCTTTGCGGGAGATAATACGATCTGTTATTTGATCATTGCCGAAGGAGGCAAAATAAATAGACTAAATTACATCCAACGTCTACCGTGTGTCTCACCCCTTTCACGAGCCCTGATCAGGACCGAACTATCCGACCTCGCAAAAGCGACCCCGTTACAGACGGACGGTCCGGGAGACACACGATTTTTTTTCTTGAGCTAACGGCGTGGTTAATAACCGATTGTTATGAAAACCTGGCTATACACGCTCTCGAAAGAGCAATTGACATAGTCACACAGCATGGCATTAAGACATCCGGCACGCTCGATACCATCCGCGCCCGAATGAGTCAATACGTGGACACTCATCCGGAAGAATTCAGGGCACAAGGCCCGATCATCCGGAATGTACGAACGCTTCTGCGCATCGAAATCGCGCCACCGCCAACGCGTAACGACGAAGGGCACGGATTCGAACTATCCGCCAACACGCAAATGCTAAACCAGCTACGCAAATGGGGTTCTTAGAGCGCGTAGACGACCTACGCACGTAATACGGGTACTCCGGCGAGCAACTCTTGAAAGGCCTGTCCGAGCTCCTACGCGAAGACGCCGTCTCATGGACGCAGAATAACCGCGAGGACTGGGAGACGTGAGGGGATTTCCGCAACGCCATCCGACGGCGGTACCTTCCCCCACGATACGCGGAAGAGCTCCAACAACAAATAGCCGAACGAAAACAAAGGGAAAACGAAAAATTCGCGCCGTATGCCGATGAAATGATGACTCTCATGCCCCGAGTCGGGGGGTTCACCCGACCAACAACTCTCGCGAATCTATTCGAACATGCGGCCAGACTATAAGGTGTACGTTAAACGCCGGTACGTATACAACCTAAGCGATTTATTCGATGACGCCGCGGAATTCGAAAGGATCGAGCAGGAGCGACCCAGCCGGAACAAATATATCGCTACGACACCGACCGTAGCGACCGCAAATAACCGGGAGGAGTGCTGCTGGCGCTGCAAACAGCGAGGGCACACCCGGTTTCAATGCAAGCAGCCGCCTCGACGGTTCTGCTCGCAGTGTGGCAGGGACGGGATCCTTACCACAAACTGCCACCCACCGCCGGGAAACGCCAGGCGCGCCGGGATTACCACGGCTGAATCCCGGACGCTCAAAACCGAGTAAAATATACACCTCGGCCGTACATCACGGCAACGATCCACGGGCACCCCGTGGAAGCTCGATTCGGCTCAGAAGTCTCATTCGTAAATGCCGAAACCATCGAGACGATGAAGAGACGGCATCGAGCCCAGTAAGGAAGAGACGGCCAAGTGCAAATGGCCGACGGCACCGCCGCCCGGACCCTCGGGGAGGTTCGACTATCGATCTGCCTGCAGGGGCGGACCTACGTCCACGACTTCTCGATTCTGCCGTCACTACGAGAACCCGCGCTATTTGGGATCGATTTATGGGCCCGCCTTGGGCTCGCGATCTCACCACCGCGACAGCTACGAGCCCGGACCCGCCAGCCGACCTGCGGGATAACCAGCGGACTAGCTACACAAACGAAAGAAGAAGAAAACCGCCTAAATGCTTTTTTAAACCGCGAGTTCAACAAATTCCAAACGGTCACGTGGCCGACCCCACTGGTCGAGTACCAGATCCGCTTGAACCGGACTATACCAATCAAGCAAAGGTATCGGCCACGTAATCCGGCCATGCAAGCCATCATCGACGCAGAGGTCGAGAAGATGGAAAAAGCGGGGGTGATCGAGCCATCCCGAAGTGCGTGGAGCTCGTCCATCGTAGTCATCCGAAAAAAGGACGGGAAACACCGTTTTTGCATCGACTTCCGAAAAGTCAACGAGGTAACCGAGAAAGACGCCTACCCGTTGCCTCAAGTCACCGCCACCTTGGACAAACTACGCGGCGCCCGCTACCTCACGACG
>NW_021853625.1:3804-8153 GCF_003651465.1 Formica exsecta | reverse complement strand
TTAATATTGACACGGTCCCGATTGATCACGTTGATATTGACCACGGTCCCGATTGACCACGTTAATATTGACCACGGTCTCGATTAATCACGTTTATATTGACAACGGTCCCGACTGAAAAACAATGTAACACACACACATGCGGGGGGTGCAAGGGGGCCTTCGCCCCCCCCCCTCCCGCACCCCCTCCGCTAGTCAGGCACAATGGACCTCGCTTTACAACTTGCAAAGTACATAGGACCGTGGTCAATCGGGACCGTGGTCAATCGGGACCGTGGTCAATCGGGACCGTGGTCAATCGGAACCGTGGTAAATATTAACGTGGTCAATCGGGACTGTGGTCAATATCAACGTGGTCAATCGGGACCGTGGTCAATATCAACGTGGTCAAACGGGACGCTCCCCTGGCAAGTACCACTCGTGCCAGAAAGCCGACCAATAACGACCTTCACAGTACCGGGAAAAGGCTTAATGCAATTCCGGGTAATGCCCTTCGGGTTGCACTCCGCCCCAGCCACGTTTTAACGCCTGCTCGATACCATCATCGGCTCCGCGCTCGGATCGAACATTTTTTTATACCTAGACGACATCATTATAATCAGCCGCACGTTCGACGAACACCTAGACTTGCTCGCCGAAGTATTCCGCCGCCTCCGTCAGGCTCGCCTCCGGTTAAACCCAGACAAGTGCTGATTCTGCGTCGACAACCTGAAATATCTGGGGCACGTTGTGTATAGCACCGGGATTCATACGGACCCTGAAAAGGTCAGCGCTGTCGCGAATTGGGCCGAACCTCGCTCCGTAAAACAAGTCTGACAATTCCTTGGAATGGCTTCGTAGTACCGACGATTCATCGAAAATTTCTCGACGCTAGTCGCACCGCTCACGCGACTAACCAAGAAAAACGCCCGCTGGGAATGGGCGGAAGAATTCGACGCATTCCGGCAACTAAAACACGCGCTAACCACCGCGCCAGTACTCGCATTTTAACCGCCGGTTCTTCTTGTAAACGGACGCAAGCACCAGCGGCCTCGGAGCCGTCCTCACCCAATACCACGAGGACGGCGAACGCGTCATCGCCTACGCGAGTCGTACTCCATCCGGCGCCGAAAGAAACTATAGCGCCACGGAGATCGAATGCCTCGCGGTCGTCTGGGGCATACGGAGAATGTGAAACTATTTGGAGGGCTATGCCTTCACCGTTATCACGGACCATCAGTCCTTACGCTGGTTACAGAAACTGGAAACTCCGACGGGACGACTCACTGGTTATTCGAGCTCCAGCAATTCGACTACGATATTAAGTACCGACACGGAGCGCTAAACCGCGTAGCCGACTCTCACGAAAACCAGAAGTAAACGCAATCCAGACGATACATTGCCGCTGGTACAACCGATTGATAAACGAAATCTGACGCGAGCCCGCCGCGCGCCCAGATTATCGCGTAACAAACAACGGGCTCTACCGACACATCCTCCACAGCCTAAACTTTAAAGAAACGGCCGCGGACGAACAATGGAAGCTGTGCGTGCCCTGCGAGCAACGCACGGAAATCCTTCGACGGTACCACGATGCCCCCACAGCCGGACACGGGGGGGTCGCGAAAACCACCGCCCGCATCGCCGAAAAATTTTACTGGCCCGGGATGTTTCGCGAAATCACCGGATACGTGCAACGCTGCCCGAAATGCCTGGCGCACAAACCGCTCTAGCAAAAACCAGCCAGAAACCTGTATGCAACCAACGTCACACGGCCGTGGGAACACGTCACGGTCGATCTCGTGGGCCTGCTTCCACGATCGCGTCGCGGCCACGTGTGGCTGTTGGTCATGCAGGACCGATTCACAAAATGGGTCGAACTGACGCCATTACGCCAAGCCACAGCGAAGGCCGTAACACGCGAGATAACCGAGCGAATAATCCTGCGACACGGCCAACCTGATATTGTCATATCGAATAACGGCACCCAATTTAAGTCCGCGCCGTTAACCGAGAGGCTTACAGCCTTCAACATCGAACACCGTACCGCGCCCGTCCGCACATCACACTGTAATCCGGTAGAGCGTACAAACCGGACCATTCAAACAATGGTGGCGCAATACGTCGATCGCGACAACCGCGAATGGGACGAACATCTGCCCGCGTTGCAATTTACGTATAACACCGCCACGCACGACGCCACGGGGTACACATCGGCGTACCTGAATCATGGTTGAGAGTTAATCCCGCCCGACCCCACCCTTCCAACACCCACGGAAGCCCCAGAACCAGACATCATCCGCCAACGACTCCAGGACGCCGAGGAAGTGGTACGCATTAACCTGGCCAGAGGATTCCAGAGGCAGCAACACTATTACAATATGCGGCGGCGAGAATGGCGACCGAAGTTGGGCGAATACGTATGGAAGCGAGACTATCCGCTGTCCAAAAAGGCGAACGCATTCAATGCGAAACTCGCGCCAAAATTCGTCGGCCCGTTAGAAGTACGTCGGTTTATTTCGTCGGTAATCGTCGATCTCCGGAGCAAACGCGGGAAATGGTACCGCCATATACACATCCAGGATCTAAAACCCGCTCCCGGCGAAAACAAAAACAATAATACCGACGACAATAACAATACAGAAGATCCAGAAGAAAATAACAGCGAAATCGACGAAAACAATAACGGGGAGGACAACGAAGAAAACAACCCCACCATGAGCTAAAAAGCAAAATCGATGGAATGATAGCAATCGAAATAGATCACGAGCCCAGAAGCTCTCGAGATGAACATCAAACAGGACATTCTCGAGGAAATCAATAAGCTCCTGAGAGAGCCCGAGCCACCTTACGGCCCGGGCGTGCTGGAAGCACCACCGATCTATCGGCCGCCACCACCACCTAGGCCGCCAAAAGTAGAGACCGCAATACAACGGTCCGATTATGTATGTGTTCGAAAATAGGTTTAGTTACTGCCAGCAAAAACAGTGTAGTTGGCAGCAGTGAAAATTACTGATGCTGCGTTTCGATTTTACTGCCAATAAATGCCAGTAAAACGTAAAACTGCTGAAGTGGTTCCAAGCAATCGTAAAAATAATTTTGAAAAAAATTGTATGTTTAATTTGTTTTTTAATATTGATAAAAGTTTAAAGAAATGGAGAAGAGATGGATTAAGCAATCCAGTATTTCTCTATGTGAAAAAAACAATAATAACCAACAACTAATAAACTTAAAATTAGTCGAAGAGACAACAAATGTGGAATATAATCTAAAAGTAAATAAAGATGTGTATAATCGTGCTCATAATGGTATGATTTTATTATAATAATCTATATTTTACATAATAGCAATCATTAATATAACATTTATGATACATTATAAACAACTCAAAAATGAAGGTTAAGGGCTTATCCAGACAAACTTGCATAGATGCATCAGCATATGCATAAGGAAAATGGACTAATCAATTTCTTTAAGCATACGCTTATGTATTTATGTAAATTTGTCTGGATAGGCCCTAAGTTGTTGTAATGATTATTTTCTTATATATTTATATTATCATTATTGTTTTTGCAGACATGATTTTTGCTACTACATTATTAGAAAAAGCTAAATCGTTGCAAAATCCTAAAGATATTTTTGTTCAACATAATTCTGCTTCAAATGATATAAATGTGACGGCAAATGATAATAGTAAACCTAGTTGTTCAAACATAACAACTGCAGTTTCTAATACGATTGACGAAAATATATTTGATGATAATATTCCTTCTGAAACTGAACAAATTTCAGACACGTCAGATACAGATAAGATTAAGTAATAATAATGTGGAAACAAGTGTAATAATTACTTTTTCCATTTTAGAAATAATTAAAGAAAAGTGGGAGCGCATGGCTATTCTGCTTCTGATATCTATATACAAAGAAAAATCACACATGCTGGGAAAAAGCTCCCCAAAAAAATGTGGTTAGAAATTTCTCGATGCATGAAACAAAAAAAATATAATTTTACAGCTAGTCAATGTAATAATAAAATGGATGCTTTAAAGAGACGATATCGTCAAACTGTTGATTATAATGCGCAAAATGGAAGCAATAGGAAAGTTGGATATATTTAGATATAATATGGTGACACCATAGTACTTATAATCATAAAACTATTATATCGCTTTTATATAGTGAAATAAAAAACGAAAATTACGTATTGTATCTCATTTATGCTATTTAAAATAAAAATAAATAAATTTATTTATTTACGTGTAGAGATAAAAATAAAATAGAACAATAAATGTTGAACAAATACAAAAATATAATAATGAGAATGAAAGAATAATGAATGAACAAAAGGAGAGAGAGAGAGAGAGAGAGAG
>NW_021853625.1:0-760 GCF_003651465.1 Formica exsecta | reverse complement strand
ATATACTATACACAATTATATATATAACACCTAACCAAATGTTATTCCTCTTGGAAGATATATGGGAAGACACATAGCCCGTATGAGTGAAATTATATTATGTTCAAATATGTGATAAAGGCAGACACGTCTATATTATACTGTTATCTATAAGCTTAAATACGCTTAGATATGCGTGCGAGGCAATAGAGCAGTAGAAATACACGATGTTGTCCGATTTCAACATATTGAACACAATTCTCTTTCAAATATGCATAGAACATGCAAAAATATTCATATCGGTAACAGCGGAACTAAAATTATTGATATTATCGATAATTTGATGTGACCGGCGATATCGGCGGCACTGGTTTATTAAACAGAGCGATAAACGCGCTTCCTTTCGAATTGCACATACCCGGCTATCAATTTTGCGGACCGGGCACCCATCTCGCGAAACGACTCGCGCGAGGTGATCGAGGTATTAATCCGCTAGACGCGGCCTGTCGCGAGCACGACGTCGCGTACTCGCGAAACGACGATCTCGCTAATCGACGCGTCGCCGATTGAGCGCGTCGCGGCGAAAGACTCGACTTTCGACGAGAGAGCCGCCGCGACGGCCGTATGGATGGCTATGAAAGCAAAAACAAAACTTGGAATGGGTATGGCTGCGAAAACCAAAAGAAAAAAAAGCAAGAGGAAAGTAACGACCTCTACAAGGAAACGGACGCTTCCAGTAGCAAAACGCGGTGGTTTTTTGCCCCTACTACCGTTATTGGGA
>NW_021853624.1:0-232 GCF_003651465.1 Formica exsecta | reverse complement strand
ATTTACATTTTGTTAATTTAAAATCAAAATAACTCTTTATTAACCGCCACTCATTCCTAGTCGAAAGATCGCACTTGATCCCATCCCGTGTAAAAGAGATTAAATTCTCTTACCGAAAAGGGAGCACCAAACGAACGTCTGAATAACCAGCGTAATAGCGACTCAGTCGTTTACCAGCTTTTCAGACGTGTCAGTTCGTTCGACCCGATTCCAAACGCCACGAGACGTTTAA
>NW_021853623.1:31854-35548 GCF_003651465.1 Formica exsecta | reverse complement strand
TATTATAATTAATAATCTTTTAAATGTTTTATTTAAAGTTAAAAAGAGATAAAGGATAGAAAAAAGAAAGAGATAGAAAAAGAAGAAAAGAGAGAGAAGGAAGAAAAAGAAGGAAACTTTATTTAAAATCAAAAAAGAATAAGCAAGAAAAAGAGAGAGAGAGAGAGAGAGAAAGAAAGATAGAGAGAGACAGAAGAAAACGTTTTAATTTATTAATCTGTTCATCAGTATACATACATAGTATGTATACTTTGGCTTTCTTTATGCGTATAACTATATTACATTATTTGAGAAAAAGAAAAACCTATGATAATTATATATCACATTGCACCACATGCTATTACAATATTAGTTATACATATGCGAAGAAAGCCAAAGTATACATACGTAGTATTTATTATTCTCAAGGTGGATCTTATTGCAACAAAATTTTAATCGCTTTAACTTATTAATCCGTTTGTCAGTATACATAGTATATATATTTTGACTTTCTTTGCATACATATAATTGATACGTTATCTTATAAAAAAAAGACTCATGGATATATATCTCGCAACTGCACAACATGCTATTATAACATTATACGTATGCAAAGAAAGCCAAAGTATATACAGGGTGTTCCATTTTTAAAGAGCCAGTAAAATATCTCGAAAAATATGGAAGATAATTGCCTTTATTATTTCATACTCGGGGTATGTGATTAGCGGAATCTTTATAATCGTAAATATATTTGTATTATCGTAGTATGCGCTATTTGTTAAGAACTTTTCGATTGTTCTCCAATTTTCTGCGGATATTTGAAATGGGAAGTGCGTTTCCTGCGGTATTTGTGACGCTGTCTCCTTGAGGTTATGTAGAATGCTTTCTATTGGTAATAATCTTATGCCGATTACCTCTCTTTTCGCGTTGGTCAGATGCGCGATAATATCCATAAAATCGTTCGTTAGATTTTTTATTATGGCATTTAATATTATGAAGTGTTCGTCGAGATCTTCTCGTTGTCCATATCCGACTTCTGTTTGTATCCAGGCTTGTCGCATCTTCTCTGTTATATTTAAGAATTGTTCTTCATTTTCTTGCAGAACTTTTTCAACATTATCAACATGCGCAATTGTTGCGTTTAATATTTTAATCTGATTTTTCATCGCGTGCTGCAGCGTTTGCTGATTTCTTTGCATAAGATTTAATTGCTCCTTTATAATTTTTTCGTCGTCTGCGTCCATTGTACCGAAGAGTGTTTTGGCTATCGTTCCCAGACCGTCGATTAGTCTTCGTCTTGTCTTCTTGGGTGCTTGGTACGCAATTTTTAGACGTTTTAGCAATTTTTCTGCTTGTTCTCTGTCCTTTTCTGCTATTTGTAGCAGGTTGTGGCAGGTTTCTTTCATTTTTATTTGCAATGGTTTATCGTAGCATAGAGCTCTCGTCTGTGCCATATAGTTTCTCAATTGTTCATGTCGATGGTCCATTGCGGCGATGTCGAGTTTTATCATCATTTTCCATGCGGATTCGATTTGGTTTATCTTGCCTATTTTTTCGAAGTAGATACCCGGTTCATATTTAAATTCTTTTATTTCGACTTGGGTATCAGGTTCGGTTTTCTTTCTCCTACTTTTTTAATTTTCGATAAATAGTTTTAATCGATTTATGTGGACGCGTATGGTTTTCCTTCCCCTTTTTATTGTGTAGTTCACTTCCGAGTTTTTTTCGATTATCGTGTAGAGTCCGGTCCATAGGGAGTCCAATTTCTTTGATTGTCCTCGGCGAACTGTTTCGTCGTACAAGAGGAATGTGATTTGTCCGCTTCTTTTTATTTCTAGTTTTCGCGTTGCGTCGTTTTCGCACGTTATTTCGATCGGTTGGTTTGCTCGTGTAGAGTATAACCATGAGTTCGCATTACTCAGCGCTGTCCATATTGTTGTATTCGTGTGTATGTGTCGAATATTACAATTGTTTGTGTATGTCTCTAACTGTACATACGCTTGTACTTCGCATAGCGCTCCTTCGTCTAAATAATGTATGGGATAATTTTGTTCGCAAACATATTGGTCATTATTTCGCACGCATTTATTTAGATCGTTTTCGGTAGGCGTAAAATACGTTCGGCTATCTACATCTATCGCTATTATCGGTTGATTTACTTCTATAAATATAAATGTGTTATTAAATTTGTGCGTAGGTAATGGGATTGCCTTTATTATTTCATACTCGGGGTATGTGATTAGCGGAATCTTTATAATCGTAAATATATTTGTATTATCGTAGTATGCGCTAATTGTTAAGAACTTTTCGATTGTTCTCCAATTTTCTGCGGATATTTGAAATGGGAAGTGCGTTCCCTGCGGTATTTTTGACGCTGTTTTCTTCATGTAGAATAGAATGCTTTCGATGGGTAATAATCTTATGTCGATTATCTCTTTTTTCGCGTTCGTCAGATGCGCGATAATGTCCATAAGATCGTTCGATAGATCTTTTATTATGGCATTTAATATTATGAAGTGTTCGTCGAGATCTTCTCGTTGTCCATATCCGACTTCTGTTTGTATCCAGGCTTGTCGCATCTTCTCTGTTATATTTAAGAATTGTTCTTCATTTTCTTGCAGAACTTTTTCAACATTATCCACATGCGCAATTGTTGCGTTTAATATTTTTTTCATCGTTTTCATCGCGTGCTGCAGCGTTTGCTGATTTCTTTGCATGAGATTTAATTGCTCCTTTATAATTTTTTCGTCGTCTGCGTCCATTGTGCCGAAGAGTGTTTTGGCTATCGTTCCTAGACCGTCGATTAGCCCTCGTCTTGTCTTCTTGGGTGCTTGGTACGCAATTTTTAGACGTTTTAGCAATTTTTCTGCTTGTTCTCTGTCCTTTTCTGCTATTTGTAGCAGGTTGTGGCAGGTTTCTTTCATTTTTATTTGCAATGGTTTATCGTAGCATAGAGCTCTCGTCTGTGCCATATAGTTTCTCAATTGTTCATGTCGATGGTCCATTGCGGCGATGTCTAGTTTTATCACCATTTTCCATGTGGATTCGATTTGGTTTATCTTGCCCATTTTTTCGAAGTAGATACCCGGTTCATATTTAAATTCTTTTATTTCGACTTGGGTATCAGGTTCGGTTTCCTTACAGGTGTTCCATGCAATAAGACTCCTGTAATAGAAAGCTTTGTATTATATTATAATATTTTCTTAGAATTATCTGCGGTGCATTCTCTTTTTTTCTGAATGCATACGCGGCTATTTGCTTTTATCTAGCCCTTTCCAGGCTTTTTATTCGCTCTTCCAGTCAGTCTGTCTTCCGACGTCGTCTCGTACTTTTAATCCTGTACGGAAATTTTTCTTGCGTTTTGTCTCGTCGCGTTGTGCGGACGGTTCTTTGATTTTTTTCGGGTGTTATGGCTACCAACTGTCACGAGCTATTTTTCAGTGTTGCTCAAAACTCTGTTAGGGGTCAGTATCCCTTAGTGGAGGTGTCAGACGTGTCGGACCATTTTGCCCGTTCCTTTCGGGACCAAATCTCGGCGCCCGCGCTTGTTCGCGAGGTCGCGTTGCTGGGTCTTCCGGATTTAGTGATCGATCGTGACGTTAATTTTGTGCCGGAAGTGCCTGTGGACGCGCCGCCGCCCCATATCAATCGGGGTCGCGGACTTGAATTTCGGTGGGATCCGGCGCCTCGTTTTGTGGGTCGTGATCGCTTTCTC
>NW_021853623.1:22646-30757 GCF_003651465.1 Formica exsecta | reverse complement strand
TTCCTTACAGGTGCTCCGTGCAATAAGACTCCTGTAATAGAAAGCTTTGTATTATATTATAATATTTTCTTAGAATCATTTGCGGTGCATTCTCTTTTTCTCTGGATGCATATACAGCTATTTTTGCTTTTGTCTAGCCCTTTTCAGGCTTTTTATTCGCTCTTCCATTCAGTCCGTCTTCCGACGTCGTCTTGTATTGAGCGTTTCTTTTTTATTTTCTCTCGAGCTGTTTTATTATCGATTTGTGTTGTCGCTTGGTGTTTTCATGGCTCCGAATTCGAGTGAGTTTCGTTTCGCTGCGGGACAAGGTTCGGTGCACGATAACGGGCGTCGCGCGGATCAGGATCCGGAAGAGCACGATCATTTTGCTCGCTCCTTTCGGGATCAGCTTTCGGCGCCCGCGCTTGTTCGCGAGGTCGATTTACTAGGTCTTCCGGATCTGGTGATTGACCGTGACGTTGTTTTTGTGCCGGAAGTGCCTGTGGACGCGCCGCCGCCCCATATCAATCGGGGTCGCGGACTTGAATTTCGGTGGGATCCGGCGCCTCGTTTTGTGGGTTGTAGACGCTTTTTCAACCCTGAGCCTCGTCCTGTGGGTCGTGGTCGTGCCCTTCTTCAGGCTATGCGGGAGTGGAACCTGGGTCGCGGTGCTGGACGTGGACGTTAAGGTAGGAATTCTTTATTTCCGTTTCTCTTATTATTTACTCTATTTTTTATTTTGTTCGTGTATTTTTCTTTCTCTTTCTTCTTTTTCTTACTCTTTTATTTTCGATAAATGGTTTCAATCGATTTATGTGGACGCGTATGGTTTTCCTTCCCCTTTTTATTGTGTAGTTCACTTCCGAATTCTTTTCGATTATCGTGTAGAGTCCGGTCCATAGGGAGTCCAATTTCTTTGATCGTCTTCGGCGAACTGTTTCGTCGTACAAGAGGACTTCTTCTCCTACTTTAAGTTTAATTTCTTTAGTCTTTTTATCATAATTTTCTTTGGTTTTTATTTTTTCGTTCTTCAGATGCTCCTTTGCAACTTGCTGTGAGGCGCGTAATTTTTCTTTCAATTCTTGCGCGTAATCATCGTATGTATACGTGGGCTTAGGCGGTTGCGACAATGTCAGCCGTAATGTTGCTCGGTGCCCGTAAATTAATTCGAAGGGTGTAAACCCTGTCGCCGTGTGCGGTGTTGTATTGTATGTAAACATCGCATAGGGAATCCATTCGTCCCAATCCGTTTGATCGGCATTTATATAATGTCGGAGATATTCGGCTAGAGTCCGGTGAGATCGTTCTAGCGCTCCGTTGCTTTCCGGATGATACGCGGTTGTTTGAATCTTTTCGATTTTTAATAGTTTGCACGTGTTTTTAAATATTTCACTTAAAAAATTTGTTCCTTGATCCGTTAATATTTTTTCTGGGATACCGTGTTCGAAAATTATTTTCGTCGCAAATTCTTTTGCAATTGTCGCGGCTTCTTGATTCGGTATCGGAATTGCTTTACTAAATTTTGTTAGATTATCTTGGAACGTTAAAATATATTTATTTCCATTATTAGTAATCGTTAGTGGACCTACGATGTCCAATGCACATTTTTCAAAAGGTTTATCGGCAGTATCCGTTATTATTAGCGGTGCCTTAATTTTCCGCGATAATTTGTTTTTTTGACAAAATTCGCATTTTGTTATATACATATATAACAATAAATCACACGAAGTTAATATCTGCTTCGACAAATAGCAATCGCTTGTGAATCGTTAATTATTAATTATTATAGAGATCGAGTTTCAGATATCTTTTAATAATTTTCGCGATCGTGTATAACGACACATGGAACTGTTGCCTACTCGCTGTCACTATATGAATGACAACAAAGTGAAGCCCGCGGCACACGGTATGATTTTGCGTACTAGATCGCATGCGAGAAATTTTGCTAGCAATTATAATGGCTATGCAACTTGAAATATTATGTGCTGCGTGTTGCTGTGCGTGCTAGCATGCTAGTTTTTGGTAATAGGTTCGGTGCTATATTTCACTATGGTTTTGTTGCTAGCTGCAGACGATACTACGACAAAAACGCAAAAAATAAAAATAATAATAAATATAAAGACAAAAGTTATATATACATATATAAGTAATTATGTATTTTATTTATAATTATGGTGATATTAATTGAATATGTATATAATTAATTAAAAATGACAGATTTCCTAACCTAACAAAATTTAAAAAATATTATTAATTCTTCCATAATAAATATCGTGAATCGTATCTTGACTAGATAAGCAATCATTGGCTATTATCTAGATGATTTTTAGAGTCTTGAAGAAACTTCGCTAAACAGCACGCAACGAATCAATTAACAAAATCAGTACGAAAAATCGTACCGTGTGCCGCAGGCTTGAGACATTCTATACACAATATAATAGCGCTATATATACCGCATACCGACACGCGTCTTTGTTTACTGTACATGAGCGATATGAACGCGCCTTGAGGGACAAAATCGCTTTGCGTGTGTGCGTGCGAGCATACGTACGTGAGAGTCTGAAACTTTTTTTATTGTTATGATAATGATGAAGAACGAAAAATGTCACATTTCTGGTATACGATTATCATTCCTGAGGATTGACTGCACCAATCTTATTCAAACTGGTCGCAATCGAAAGCTTGCATCCACATTGTTTCAGAAAAGTGCCGTTAGATTTTTGATTAACGACTTGGTTCCTGAGGAATTTTAATCGAAAGTTTATTAGACGTAAAACTCCGGATAAGCTACTTGGTAGCGTCGCGGCCCCTGTACATAGGCAACATGGGCAAACCGTTGACAAGCCGAAACGTTTTTTTTATATACTTGGCGTCGCGACGCTACCGCGTCGCTTGATATGCCGCGCACACAAAAAGAAACAAAATTATTGTTAATAACATTATCCATGCGGCAAGCAAAGGATGAAAAAGTACGGATGTTGTACGATTCAGGATCGACCATCTCGTTAATACAATAAATACAATTAAAAGACGACACACCATTTTTGTTACGCCTCGGGTGAGGCACATGAAATTCGGGATCGTTGCCGAATTAGAATTTGGAAATTCGGGATTCGTCCATCGGCTTACCAATAGAATTAAGGCCTTACACCACTCCTGAGGCCTAAAAATGATACCTAACTTTGGCAATTTATTTAAGGAAAATAATTTATTCAATCAAAAACTTTTTATAAGGGCTTTATTACATGAACCTTAAAGGGTAAAAAAATATTCAAAAAAATTTTTTATTTTACAAGATGGCGGTGCTTTGGCCGCATCGCCGAGCTTCTTTTGTAGATACACGCTCCCGCGGTGTACATGATATCTGACACACGGTTTGACCTGGGACAAAATACAAAAGATTTTCATTATCTACATGTCAAAAACTCAAAGTACGTAGGCTTTTTAAAAAATTTTGATTTTTGCAAAAATGGTGAACATTTGAAAAAAGAGTGTCATTCTTTTCCCTAAAATTTTTGTATAAAAATATTAAGTGCAAAAAGTTTTTAAGATATCGTAAAAATTTTACATACTTCCATAAATTATGTAACAGAGAGTATTCTGTGAAAATTTCAAATGAATCGGATAAAAATTGTAAGAGTTATCGTACACCGATTTTAAAAATGCCATTTTGAGAAAAACGCGTTTAAAGTTTTGAGTACTGATTTTTTGTTTATAAAATTATAAATCTCAATGTTACCTTTAGTCTGCAATGCCTGCACCGTAAAAGTGTCCTTCGACTTCTACATTGGCCTCGTCTGCTTTTTTTCTAGTGGATTTTAAAGCCCTCCGAAACTTTTTTGCGGCATCGGTCATAGAGCGCTCGGCTTCTTTGATGCGGCGCGCATCCGCTCCCATGCAGAAATTATAACAGTTGAGGCCCACAGCAATGTTCAGGACTTGCATAATTTCCATCAGACTGGTCAAACCATTATTAAAGTTGCAGATAGCGGTGTCTGTGGCTATTTCTATTATTTTTTTTCCCACTGGAATAGATTTTTGGCGCTATCGACCACACAGTCGAGTTGAAACTTTCATTGTTATTTTGTGTGAAACCTCCTAAGCAGCGAGTTAACAATTCGTCGCTACCTAAATCTTCATAAATTGGTTTCACAACCTATTTTTTGATTGATAAATGCTCCCATGTACCTACGGAGCAGTGTTGCCAACTTGGTGGTTTTCCCGCTAGATTTGGTGGTTTTGGAAGACTTTTGGTGGCAACATTTATTGGTTTAGTGGTTAGCGGAAAATTTGATGATTTTAAAATAATTTTAATAGAAAATTTGGTTATTTTAAGATAATTTGATGTTTTTATCGGGAAATATGGTAATTTTAACGTAATTTAGTATTTTAGAGGTTATAAATTTAAGGCCGATATTCATAGTCCGTTCTTATATCCAAGATCGTCTTAAGTGTGGTCTTGTGTCATCTTAAAATTTTAACATCTTGAGATCGTATCTTAAAACGATCTTCAATATAAGAACGGACTATGAATACCGGCCTATTTATTTTTAATGAGAAATTTTCTAAAAGTGGATAATATGAAGGGAACATTATTGAAAATATCGACTATCGACATCTAATTTGGTGGTTTAAAAATTGGATTGTTTTTATGCATATGTAATTTCTGCAAACAAACTAAATTTAAAATACTGAAAATCCCAACCCAAAGCCCCAACCTAAACCCATACTTAAACTGAGCAACGTTTCAAATTCTTTGGCAATTTATAAAAATTTAAGCCTTCATCTCAATACAGAATTTCTCGCGTAGAGAAATCGTAGAGAAATCGTAATCTCATCAATTCAAACATAAATAAAAAAAAACTCAATTAAACTTGAAATGATTTGTTTTATTATATAATCAGTCTTATATAATCAGTATATTACATTTCTGATAAAATAAAGAAACTCAACATTATTTATATTATATAATTTCTGATAAAATAAACTAAACAACGTTTATAACAAACTAAATAAACTTTCAAAAAAGAAATTAAAAAATTATATTAAAGTTGTCTCGTAGGATGTCTTATAAACGAAGTTTTAAAACTGCATTAAAATTAATTATGTTCATCGAAACAAAAATCGATGATATCGTCATCCCCATCAGTTGCTTGCGAGCTCGATTCGCCCGCTTTTTTCGTGTAGGCTTCTTTGGAACCAATTTTATATATAACTTCTGACGGCAGAACGTAGTTGTGGCAGCATTTGCCGTTTCTTTTCAGTCCGAAACGAATCGTTAAGATTGCATTCGTCATTTTGATCGACATCTTATTCCGTACTTTATTTTTCACAACATTCAATTGGCTAAATACCCGCTCAACTTGTGCATTCGAATACGGCAGAATGAGCATCAATAGAGCAAAAGTGACAAATTCGGCGAACGGGTTACTTCCGGATGCGTTCCTGTATTTATTCACTTCATCCCAAAATGTAATGGTATCGGTTTTGTTCATCCAACCAATCAAATTGATTTTTGAAAGTTGCGATTCGATAGCATCGATATCTCTCGAGCCATCCACGTACTCTAATAATGGTTGTATTGGTTCTTTAACCGCCCGCAATACATTATCCACTGACAACAGCGATATTTTTTTAAGGATACCAATGTTCTCGGGTAATCGTTGTTTGAGCTGTTTGAAAAAGCTGAGTAAGGATGATTTGCATCGTTCGCGGATTCCTTGCTCTTCGTAAACGCTAATCTTTCCGTTTTTTCTGAGCTGCTCAACTTTTTTCTCGAACGAATGTCCCAAGTACGGTTTAGGATCGAGATAATCTTCGATGGAACTTAGCAGAGATCTACTTTACATGATGGCAATACGAGTTTTTTCGAAATTGCACGAGGATGTTGAGATCATTTAAAAGCTTTACGTGATCGGTTTTCTCGCTTTGAAGTGCCTTGTTCACGACTTGTATCTCAGACAAAATCGGCTTCAGAAATAACAAGTACAACATGTTTGTTTTATCACAATACATGTTGTATAGAATCTCCGCAGAGTAGCATTTCTCCGAAAGTCTTGTCATATTGAAATGAGTTTTTAACTCGAGCCATTGATTCAACGTTCTATCTACAGCTGTCTCTATAGATAACCATCTCGTGTCGGAAACCTGTAATATTTGTAAACAGCGTACACCACAGTTGATCGTCTCGTAAAACTGAGTGTATTTTATTTGACGGATAGCGGATTTTGAAAACCAATTATAGGTTTCGTGAATTAAAAATTCGAGATTTCGCGGAAGAGTATCGGTCATGGCATGTGACACGGCGAGTTGCAACGAGTGGCAGAGATACTTGATCAAAATTAGCGACGGAATTTCCACTTTCAGTTTTGCATAAACGCCGTTATTTATCCCGACCATAACCGAAGCATTGTCAGTTCCAATGGCCAACAAATTTTGTAAATCTAATTTCATTTCATCAAGAGTACCCTCAGCATTACATGTTTCCAGTTTGGTCAATGCTAAAAAACTTGCGATCGTTTTTCCCCGTTTATCGCTGTAATATATTATAACGATACCTAACAGTTTGTTTACGGACACGTCATTCGACTCATCTAAAAATAATGTTACGTCCGGTGGACTACACGATTCTTTTCTTTCACGTAATATTAAACGCCTACGCTCTGGAACTCTTTGCACTTAGCATAAAGAATAAACTAAAGGAATATCTAGCAGGCGAGACTAATATTTTAAAATCTAAACCATGCGTGATAAATATTCGAACAAAAAAGTACATGCAATTTACGATATACTTTAATAAATCACGAAAGAAAGAAATCCATTTTTATTTCTCTTTTTGCAAATGTTGGGTTTTTCCCCAACATTTGTCTAAGGCTGGGGGTGTTACGTCCTGGCGACTCCACGATTCCTTTCTTCCGCGACGTTGCGGTAACGATCGTCAGTTGGTGATAAGAACGAACCGTTCAATAAACAAAGCATCTTGTGCCATACGTTTCTTTTAAACACTGTCATTTGTCAGTAACTATGATACATCCACGAGTATCCGTGGAAAAGACGCAAGGAAATCGGTGATGGAAACCATGCCGGTCTCCAGATAAATAAAAAATAATATCTACCCCTTGCAGTAGAATTTCCGGCGGAAGAACAACGAGATAACAAGAACTTTTAACGAAATGTTTAATAAACTCAGCTGCATTAATACTGATAATAATTTTCTAACGGACAAGTAATAAACACAGCTGCATCAACGTTGACAAAAATAATTATAAGGAAGTAAGACCCTTTTCTAATCAGATCATGTGCGCGAGGGTCCCCCGGAAAGGCTAATGTTTAAGGAACTTTTGAAATAATAACGAACTCACCAACCGACGATCAGCACGGACAAGTTCTGTCAATCTACTCAACCTACCAATTAAAAGTCAGCAACGAAAGTAAGTCTCTAATAACTCAGTTTAATTATATTTTTATTCCCGCAATAAATAACGTTGTTACCGGTTCCATAATGAGAACCAGGTCGGGAAAAGATTACGAATTCCAACCCGCTATCGCAAAGGTCCGTTCCGCGAGTCAGAAGACGCTCCTGATTTTCGGACCATCAAGTTCGTTCGACCCGATTCTAACGCTTCGAGACGTTTAACTTCGAGATCATAAAGATAGTGGTTGCGCCCTTCCACTGACTCATCCTTCCTCGAGTCTGGACGTAACAAAACCATGCGTGATAAATATTCGAACAAAGGTCCCATAGAAGACCAAGAATTTCAAACAGCAACTAAAAGATACTCGAACCATGAGAAGGCTCGAAATCTAAACAATGCGCATGCAAGAGACAAATAAATAGATCAAATAATATTTTTTCTTGGACGTCGTCTAGTGAAAACGCGTTATAGGAAGAGTCTCGAATAAAGGCCCTTCTAAGAACTAGAGTGATATCTTATAGATGTAACTATGATCCGCGACTGAAACTCGCGACATTCGACACCACGTGCTCGCCTGCTAGATCACCCTTGCACATTATCTGCTTGAGATAAAACTCAAGTGAATAATAAAACTGTCAACTTGGCCGATCATGGCGGACTCTCCAGTGGGCGAGACTTAATTTTTAAAAACAAAAGCCTACACCAATAGGCGCAACC
>NW_021853623.1:6909-21820 GCF_003651465.1 Formica exsecta | reverse complement strand
CCCCTAGAAGACCAAGAATTTTAAACAACAATTAAGAGATACTCGAACCGTGAGAAGGCTTGAAATCTAAACAGTGCGCATGCAAGAGACTAATAAATATATCAAATAATATTTTTTCTTGGAAGTCCTCTAGTGAAAAGGTGTGACGAGAAGAGTCTCGAATAAAGGCCCTTCTAAGAACTAGAGTGTTATCTTATTGATGTAACTATGACCCGCGACTGAAACTCGCGACATTCGACACCACGTGCTCGCCTGCTAGACCACCCTTGCGCGTTATCTGCTTGAGATAAAACTCAAGTGAATAATAAAACTGTCAACTTGGCCGATCTTGGCGGACTCTCCAGTGGGCGAGACTTAATTTTTAAAAACGAAAGCCTACACCAATAGGCGCAACCTCTTGGACCTTCTTTTGGAAGGAAGACACCCTCAACTCATGAGAAGGACACCATTTTAAAGATTGATTCGTTAAAAAAGTATATTGCTTGCCTAATGGAGAGAGTACGCGAAGAGACGCCAAGATTCGACGTACGCGAAATCCTCCCTCAGAAAAGTCAGTTCATCTTCGCCTTTCGACTCGAACCGTCGCACCGAGTCTGTCTACAGCTCGCGCTGATTTATTAAGTCTTCGAAAGTTTGTCTATTTTCACAAGTTCTCTTTGCGATTGTGCTAGTGCAAGGAGTTTCACGCTATACAAATTGAAATTTTACAAAGTTCGTGCGGGCAAGTGACAAGTGGTGTGCCCTTGAGTGGATCGAACGAACACCACCGGAACCGAGCGGATCTCCGAACCACCCTTTCCACACAGCCGAGTCTACGAGATAGACCTTGGCTCGCTTATTTAGCGAAATTTTTAAATTCATCACCTTTGCACACAACAAGTAGTGAGTCTACCAAAGAATTTTATCTTCTTTTGTTTTCTACCTTTTCTTTCTTTATTTTTTCCTTCCTCTTAAAAGAAACAGTTTGTTATTAAATTCAAATTTTCAAGTAATATCCAAGCACACATTTATTAGTATTAATATTAAATTAAATTCTGGTTATTAAATATTTTATATTTCCTCTTCTTTGAATCTTCTCTTTTGCGAGTCCGTAAGCTTGATTAGCCAGGATTTTGAACACTGTCAAGATTGGCATTCATCCTTATTGTTAGACTCGAGCAATCCTTTTTCCTTTGCGAGTCCGTAAGCTTGATTAGCCAGGATTTTGAACACTGTCAAGATTGGCATTCATGCTTATTGTTAGACTTAAGCAATCCTATCCCTTTCACGGGTCCCTAGGTGTGATTAAACAGGATCCTGTGTAATATCATGATTGGCATTCATACTTAGCTGCCAGGCCCTGAGGAAAAATCTTCTCCCTCTACTTCTATAACAATACCCTCCGTATCGTTCTATTTCCCCTCTTTCTCAAAAAATATATACTATATATATATTGTGACGTTGCCGTCTCGCGCGCGTCCGCCGAGTTCCTCTCCGATCGAAAAAGCGCGGGCTGAAGGGCCGCGCCAGTCGAATCAGAAGTCGCGGTATATACAATGCGGTCTTATAATACGAACAGGTCGCGGTATATGTACAACGGTATTACAATGTATCAGGTCGCGGTATATGTACAAAGCAATACTAGAAGCTATTAGAGCGCGGAGACCAAAGCTGTCTTATGATACAAACAGGTCGCGGTATATATACAAAACGGTCTTACGGTATAACGCGGGGCGAACTTATCAACTAGTAGGATGCGCCGTCCCAGCAACCGGGAAGCCCGGCCTAACTACGGGAAATATATAATTATATAGAGTTATATTGAGATTCTTAACCATTTTTCTTTATTATTTTATCATTATCAAACTGTTTCTTTTAAATAAATATTAATATCTCAGTTAACTCTTGCGGTGTGTTTCCTAGTGGAAACAACTCCGGCAAAGCGCTCTAAGTGCTGGGCGAAACACATCCGCAATCGGGAAAATGAAAAGATCCGGAAACTATTGGCTCGGGCGTCCGCGGATCCTACTTTTACTATCGATTACAATAAGTTAAATCTAGATGAACATTCTTTTAAATTAAGAGTCCAGCAATTAATCAACACACCAACACGCAATACACATCCTTGTTCTCCTAGTTCTTCTTTTGATTATTCACATCCTTCTTATTCCCCGTTTCTTCCCCCGAACGTTTTCACTCACCTTCTCTCGAACCTCAACCCTCGAGAATTCCCGCTCCCCTTCCCCCTTTTGACTGTCCACCTATCCTTTCCGAACAATCTCAACCCTCGAGAATTCCCACTCCTCCTTCCTCCTCACGCCTCGAATCGTCTGATCTCCCAGGAGCGTCGCACGATTTCGAAGAAGCCCTCCAGGACTTCGTAGAAGAGTGTCCCAATCTCAAAGAGGAACCGGAATTTTTCGATCCCGAAGGAAAGTCGGAGTCTTTTTTCGAAGACCAGGACAGGGAAGGCTGGTACAGGTACCTCCTAAGTCAATTTCCTCCTAGTCTGTGCCTCTTACGGACGAGGATTATCGCGTCGGTCCAGATATAGTGGACCTCGATCAATTCCATTATATCCTTCGTACCAGTCCACCCGGTTCAATTATTCCATTTTTTGTCCCGGGTTCCCGATTTCCTCTAGCCGTCCCTATCGAGGTCTTCTGGATGAAGTTCCCTTCTCCCTCCACGGTACAACTCCTTGACGTAAAATAAATGATTTAAAAAATGATAAAATTTAATAAAGGAACATTTAATTCGATTTACGAAATCTTATTTATAAAAAACATTTTCTTAAATTCTATTGTGTAATTGTGTTCGTGTGCGTGAGTGTAGGTAAATGAAAATTATGTTCTCGCGGGTGTTACAATAGATACGGAGGACATCAACCGGAATTAAACGGGGAAACTAAAATTTAAATTCCGGTTGAAAATTTACAATAAATAGTTTTAGAAAAATTATTTGAAATAAATTATTAGAGAAATGAAAGTTGGACGGTAGGGAGAAAAGGGGAGGAGGACTATTAAAGGTCTTGCACCGTCAAGGCCGCTCGGAGCTGCTCGAGGCGCGGTGAAGCGCTTTACTAAATCGGCTCTAACAGCATAACACAAATGAAATTTTTAATTAAAACTATTTGGATCGTATTTATAAAACTATAAACTAACAAATTAAGCAAAAAAAAATTAGATTTTTTGAAATCTCAGGGATGGTGTAAAGCCTTAAAAGATCATGCAAGCCCCGTTAGTGTCATGAATACGACCGATACATAAGTCGAAATACAGACGCCGTATGTCACTCTTGAAGATATAGAATACGACAGCGAATCCGAAATACACAATATAAACGAGGAAAAACTCTAAACCTATCACCTTACGTTACTCGCAAATTTGACTACTACGCACACAGCATTAAATTCGAAAAAAAACAGGCACTTTTACGGATATGCGAAGAATATTACGATACGTTCCAGTTGGACGGAGAATCACTGACACGCGATGGTAGAGCACAAGATAAACACACGCGCCGACACCTCACCGGTAAACACCCGACCGTTTCGTCTTCCGGAAAAGCACAAGACGGAAGTAAATAAACAAGCGTATGAAATGTTAAAAAACGGCATAATCCGAACAAGCGCGAGTTAATGAAACGCACCTCTATTAGTGGTACGGAAAAAACCGATGCATCTGGAAAACCTAAGCTCCGAATAGTAGTCAACTTCCGGAAGCTAAATGATCTAACGATAGGCGACTCATTTCCACTGCCCAACATCACCGATATATTGGACCAATTAGGAAACGCCAAATATTTTACTATATTAGATTTGGCATCTGGCTATCATCAGATACCGATGACTAAACGAGATAAGAATAAAACAGCATTTTCAACGCCCTACGGACATTACGAGTTTAATAGGATGCCGTTTGGACTGAAGAATGCGCCAGCAACGTTCCAGCGACTGATGAATTCAGTTTTGACAGGAATATAAGGATTTAAATGTCTAGTATATCTGGATCACATCGTTATATATGGATCAAGCCTAGAGGATTACAACAAGCGACACAAGGAAGTACTACAGAGACTTCGAGAGAACAATCTAAAATTACAGCCAGACAAATGCAAATTTTTACGCAAAGAATTGATTTATTTAGGTCACATTATTTCGGAGAATGTAATATTTCCGGATCCGTCAAAATTAACGGCGATAAAGGAATTTCCGATGCCGAAGAAAGTGAAAGATATACAATCTTTCATAGGCCTAGCCGGATACTACAGGAAGTTCATAGAAGACTTCTCAAGAATAGCCAAGCCACTGACTAAATTAACAAAGAAAACAGAAAAATTCGAGTGGACAATGGAACAGAAAATGTTTTTGAAATATTAAAAGAAAAATTAATGACAGCCCCAATGCTAAAGTATTCAGGTTTTACTCAAGAATTTATACTGATCACCAATGCCTCCGACTATGCAATCGGAGCACTACTGTCACAAGGAAAAGTAGGCAATGACCGACCAATTGCTTACGCGAGCAGAATACTATTTAGCGCGAAGCAGAACTACAATACAACAGAGAAAGAATTATTAGCAATTGTATGGGCTGTAAAATATTTTAGGCTATACGTATACGGTACGAAATTCAAAACCGATCATAAATCATTAATCTGGTTATTTAACGTAAACAATCCTGGATCGAGACTGATTCAATGGAGATTAAAACTCGAAGAGTATGATTATGAAATCATTCATAAAGCCGGACGAGCGAATGCGAACGCCGATGCACTGAGCCGCAATGTAACCAGAGAAGCGCATGAAACAGAAGAGGAAGAACGAGAAATTCTCGCAATAGAAGAAGAAACAAACTCCGATGAAGGAAAAATACTAATACCTAACCCGGAGGAAGAGAAGAAACAGATATGCGAATATCACGTTGCAGCCACAGAAGGACATCAAGGAATAGAGCGAACGATAAAAAGAATCCGCCTAAATCATAATTGACACGGATTAACAAAAGACGTATATTAATTATCGCGAAAAAATAGCGTACCGTTAATAATTACGGATACACCTAAATCTTTCGAAAAATGCGCGTTAGATTTTGTAGGATCGCTAACAATAACGACAAACGGAAATAAAAATCTATTAACTGCTTAAGACAATTTAACGAAATTCAGTAAAGCGATACCGATTCCAAGCCGCCGCGACAAAAATAAAGCGTTTGACAAATGAAATGCTTGTGTTGAACGAAAGCACGGAGCACGCGAGAGACAATATTTTTGCGAAGGACAATATTTTTGCGAGTAGGCGAGTGACTGCGGTATCGGGTGACAATAATCAGATATCTGGTTACGCTAAAAAGAAGCTCAGCGCGTTGAATCGCGAGTTTTTAAAATCATTGTGATTCGTCGTACGAAATACTTGAACGATATGATTGACATCTTGAATATCGGAGGCGAGCCGATTTTTGACGATCGTATCGTCAAGATTGAGACTCATACGTACAATCCATACGCCAACACAACGCTTGGATATAGCGACGAGATACGGATACCGATACAATATCAAGATTTGTACACGTTACCATGTGAAAGTTTTCTATACGTTGAGGGAAAATTGATGGTGCGTAAAGTAGATGAAGGGGGAAGAGTGATATTGGGAAACAATTGTTCGTGTTTATCTTTGATGAACTTCGATATGAACTCGACGGTGTGGAGATTGACCGCAACAGAAACGTTGGAATAATTTCCACGATTGAAAACTATGTCTCTCTAACAGCCGAGAGGGGTAAAATCTTGTAGAATGCTGCGTGGAATATATCGCATAATGCTGCTGAAGCTTACTTCAACCTTTGCGTGCCGCTAAACATACTACTGGGTTTTTGCAAAGATTATAAGCGAGTTGTGATTAACGCTCGTCACGAATTAATTCTGATACGTTCGCGCAACGACAACAATTGCATATTTGGACATGCTTCGGCTGAAGCATGCTGCGTGGAATATATCACATAATGCTGCTGAAGTTTACTTCAATTTTTGCGTGCCGCTAAACATACTACTGGGTTTTTGCGAAGATTATAAGCGAGTTGTGATTAACGCTCGTCACGAATTATTTCTGATATGTTCGCGCAACGACAACAATTGCATATTTGGACATGCTTCGGCTGAAGCTGATATCGAATTATTCAAGATACAATGGCGTATGTCTCATGTAATATTGAGCGAGGTCAATAAACTATCCTTGCTACGCGCGTTGGAAAGCGGGCGATACTTGAATATGAGTTTTCGCTCTTGGGATCTATACAAATTTCCTCTATTGCATAATACGACCAAGCATTCGTGGACCGTGAAAACCGCCTCAGCTGGAAAAGCCGCGATACGTGATCTTTGCGCTGTAGACTGGCAGAAAAAATGCTGTGTCAAAAGATATTACTGCATTCGACGACTGTAAATTGACCAATAGAGTTTGAGTGCAAGGAGGATATACCGGCAAATACTACCGCCTATTGTCTCATCTTGCACGATCGCCTTGTCGAATATTGCCCATTGACCAACGTAATTTGTAAAATTACCTAAATCGGCAAATATCCCCTCCACTTGCACGATCGCGTTATCGAATATTGCCCATTGACCAACGCGACGGAAGAGGAAGATGGAGCATCTCCTATCGTGTACGTTAAAGAACACGAAAAACAAGAATAGCTGGCCGATATACTTGACGATGATGCAAGAAACGATGTATTTCGGAAAAAAACGGCGGAAGCAAAGTTGTACACCTAATATTATTGAGACCTTGGATGCGGACTATGAAGATACCACTTCGTTAAATAAGCTATTGTTACTAATATGTTACTAATACTATGCGCTGTGAAAAACATTTAAAAATTGCGCTTTACAAAATTATTTAAGATATTCAATTGGTGGAAGAATCATCATAAAGATTCACCCAAACATTATTTAGAATAAACTATTGTTAAAATATATTTTTATTCTCTTTTATTCTTCCCTTTTCCTCTTTCTTATCCCAGTATGCGAGTGTTAAATTTCAGTACGTGACGTTAGATAGTGGCGTCAGCCATTTGATTAAAATATAGATGTTACATTTCAGTACATGGGCATAGACTTTAAATATTTGAATGGTGTATAAATAATTGTTTTGTCGTTCAATAATCGTTCAAAGCTGTTCGGTAGCCGTTCGATAGCTGTTCAAAGCTGTTCGATAGCCGTTCGGTAGACGTTCGATAGCCGTTCAAAACCGTTCAAAAGCCGTTCAAAGCCGTTCATAAGCCGTTCGATAGCCGTTCAAAGCCATTCAATAGCCGTTCGATAACCGTTTAATAGTGGTTAACATATTATAATAAAACATTCATATTTAAAAGGCTTTTAGATAATTGACCGCGGGAACATACTTACTTTTATCTTCTTATCAAGTACAGAAGGTAAGCTTTCTTTGTAAGTGATACATCCCCTATTCTAAAATATTTAATCGAGACAATGTCTATCCCATTATGCCTGTCACAAAGTGTCTGACAGTTTATGAAGAACAGTGTGAATAAAGTTTAATGAGATGTTCGAAAATGGCTGCGATAATAATTAGGTTTGGTTATAATCGGGTACGTAGTGTTCAGTATTTTCATGATATATTGTGTGTATTTGTGATATTTATTAATTGAATATTATATTTCAGTTTGTTATTATTGACACAATACACAGAAAATATATGCGATGGATGCGACAAAATGAGCTATGGGCACTAAAAAATTTATGGGGCGATACAGAGAAGGATCGCGAGTAGGCGGAAAGGTATCCAGATTATTTTGACGATCTGTTTTATCTGCGACCGTTTTTTGGGCTTGAGCCCTACGCTGAGGAGGAGAGTTCGGAAGAGGAAGAGGAGGATTCGGAGGAGGATTGGGAAGAGCTTGCGGCCCCAGGAGGGTAATGTAAGTATCTTCTTTTTAAAATTTATATTAAATTTATAAAAATTAAATTAGGGAAAGCATATTATACTAACAAGATACGTATTTTTCTGTTTCAGATGGAGCGTCGCCATTAAATTGTATTATATATTTCTATTATCATTATTATTTTTATTATTATTATTTTTATCATTATTATTTTTTAACACACACACACACACATTTATATTATGCACATAATTATTGAATAAATATTATTATTATATTAAAAATGTCGATTATTTCTGCGTCTCTTTCTTCCCTACTCATGCATGCCTCATCCTATCTCTCTTTCTCTCTTTCTCTCGCAAACGTCATCCTTTTTCCACGCCAATGCAGACGCTATCCTTCTCCTACACGCGTGCATGCCTCGCGCTATCTCTCTCACACCGCCTTACGAACGCCGTATCTCGCATCATCCACGTGCATGCCTCGCGCTATCTCTCTCTCTTTTTCTCTCTCTCTCTCTCTCCCAAGTGCATGCGAACGCCATCCTTCTCCCACATGCATGCAATATCTTCGCGCCATCCTTTTCCCATGTGCATGCAAACGCTATCTCTCTCCCACACATTGCGAACGCCTCGCGCTATCCTTCTCCCACACGCGTGCATGCCTCGCGCTATCTCTCTCACACCTACTCGCGGACGCGTGCGTTCCTTCTTTGCCGCGGACCCCTCGCCTATCGGTTTCGCCGCGATTCCCCTCCCCCCTCTCCGCGGACCCCTCACCTATCGGTTAGGACGCGGTCGGACCCCTCGCCTATCGGTTTCGCCGCGGTTCTCCTCCCCCTCTCCGCGGACACCTCGCCTACCGGTTAGGACGTGATTCCCCGCGTGACGTCATACCCTCCCCTTGCGTCGGTTTCCCCTCGCCCCTCAACCATCTCTCAGAGGACCTGAGTTAGAACCGGCCTTACTCCTCTACTCATCCCCATACCGAATTTTATCTTTGCTTTCATAGCCGCCCAAACAGCTATAGCGGCTGCTCTTTCGCCAAGAGTCGAATCTCTCGCTCTAATACGTGTTCGCGTTTTCGCGGCGAGTATATTATACGCAATGTATCGTTTGTCGAGATCATTGCTTCGAGAATAAGCTGTCATGCTCGAGACACGCGGCATCCAATAGATTGCTACCTCGATCACCTCTAGTCAATCGTGTTTCTAAGTTAGTTCCCGATCCGCAAAACTGATAGCCAGGAATATGTAATTCGATAGGAACAGCGTTTATCGCACGAATTAAGATCGCTACCTCTTAAAGTTTTCGCTGGCATTCGCCACAATCTTTTATCAACGGTGCTGGACCGTCGATATGTTTGCTGCCACGGCAAATTATAATGTCGACGATATTGTCGAACCTCTGAATCAACCTTTATATTGGGATTCCCAAGTTTGGGAAGCTTGTACCACAATTATTCCACGTAGCCACTAAAGTCTAGCAGTAAAACAATCTTGGGAATAATCTGTAATTGCTCGGCGGTAAACTCGAGAATATTACCGTTCACCGAGAGAAGAAAAACATTTTCGAGACTGAGCAGTTGCGATTCGATGCACCTCTATAAATAGAGCCCCGATGACTCATTTTCCAAAAATCTGATTTGAGATTCGCGAGAGCAAACATGCGGTTCATGCGAAGAGCAACGATAATCAGTGACAAATTTTAACGATAAAACACGGCTAATGTCTGAGAAAGAAATATGCAAGCATGGAAACATACTGTCGATTACTATACGCGGTATTATTTGCGATCCTTCGAATTGCGGTAAGACTAGCGTGTTGATAAGCTTGATAGAAAGCCCACGGTGTACGTATACTCAAAATCGCTTTAACAACCGAAATATCGATATTCTGAAAATTTGCTGTCACTGACTTGAGGAAATTGGTTATTTTACATTCTCTAATAATAGTGACGTCATTCCGCCGTGCGATGCGCTTCCGAATTCCATTTTTATCTTTGATGACGTCCAATAAACAAGATACAATAAGAGAGTACTTTGCAATGAGTCGACACTCGAGCGTCGACTGTTTTTATTTTTGTCAAACGTATGCCAAGATACCCAAACATCTTATATGCGACAATGCGAATTTATTGATTTTATTTAAACAAGATGGTACACACTTGAAACATGTATACAACGATCATGTAAATACTGACATATCTTATGACGATTTTCGCGCATTCTGTCAGAAATGTTGGCAACACAAGTATGGATTTGTAGTGATTGATAAAGACAGTTTACAGACTAGTGGACGATATCGAAAAGGATTTAACGATTTTGCGATACCGTAAAGTGGTTAGTCGCTATTGACACATCGATAGAGCAATGTCTAAAAACTTTCGTCCGAGCGCAACATAACGACAACGATTGACAGTGACGATCGTGAGAAGATTGCGAGAGAGGTTGCAAAATCGAGCGAATCCGCAAAAAATATCGCTCTTTAAAAACTGGTCAAATGGAGGAAGACGTCGCATCGGAGAGGCACTTTAAACCAATTTCCGAACCTCTAAAACAGCTTGTCAAAAATACAATCAATATGGAATCTAATGAAACAAAAATCGAGCAATTAAGTACGTCCGAAGAAAAGCATCTGAAAAAATAATTAAAGTATTGAACAAAGCGAATACGATCAAATATATCATTGAACGACTCACTAATAACTTCTACTCCAGATCAATCAAAACGTAAGCGAATGAAACAATTATCGAATGCGGTTACTTCTACTCCATTAAATGATGTACAACCAAGTCAAATATTACAAGGAAAACCGTTTCCATCTGTAGATGAAATTTTCGAACCACTGAAACGCTTGTGACGTCAGTTCAATATCCATTACAAACGCCCGAGAATCGAAATACATTGCGCGATCACTTGGGTCCACTTGGGCAGAAATATGTGGGAGCTATTTTGAGTCAAATGATGAAGATAAAAATGTCAATATGGATTATGTATACGGTGTTAAATTTTGCAATGAAGAAATGATTATTAGTGATAAAATTTTTGATGTGGATAAAGATGACAATATAATTATCAGTGGAATAAACGACGTGAAAACACCAGGTCACGACGAGTTGTTTTTCAAGAAAATTCTCGACGATGATGTATACACTAACGATGATATGTATAAATATAAAATTATATTACTGGCGACAAATGCGCATAGACGCGGCGGCAATATGTATAAGCCAGTATTAAATAACAAGGGATACAAGTATAAATTCATAAATAAATGTAATTAAATGGCAAGTTAGAGTCGGCATAGTTAGTGCGTAAACATTATTTAAAATTATTCGACTAATTCGAGTATCGATTTACGACATTACATAACGAACGAACGTTTTGGTCTCTTTTTTTGGACCTTCATCAGCGTGATAATATTAAAAAATAAAATTATAAAATAAACGCAATCATGATGAAAACGCAGCGGATACATACAAAGATACATAAAAAGATCAATGGTAATATTATGTGGAAACTTAAGAGATCCACTAACTCACCAAAAAACTCAACTAATTGTCTGGATTTTGCCGAGGTCTCTCAAGTGAATGCTCCAGGAGTCATATTCACCAAGTACTTGACTGTTCTCCCCCATCCTTGGTTGGTAGGCCAGGAAGTGTGTGAAAACCAAGTCTATCCGGATTTTTCAAAGAATATAAATATTTGTGAATGTTCATAGACAATTTTGTACTTCCTAGGAATAGCAAGGATGGAGTGAACTCTCTACTATAGATCGCAAAAATGTGAGGCTTCTTACGTACGACCGACACGAAGAAAATAAATTTAAAAAATTTCAGAACATCGAAATCACATTAATAGGAACATAATTAATCATTCCACTGTTACCGATCACAGGGTAGATTTCAAACATGGATTTAACCTGGAGGATGTTGACATATTGAATAGTGAACCCTTTCTCAGTAAACGTTTGTTATCTAAGATGATTTTCATCAAAAGACAAAGAAATAGTATTAACTTGCAGACAGACACGGAATGCCTACCTAATATGTATACGACCGTTATAGATAAATTGTCTAAACTTTAATGATTGTAAACATTCCTTGTATGTTATCCGTGGCTGTTTTGTATTCTCTCTTTTACCGGTGAGATCAAGTCAGTCTACGGCGAGATCTCGTCAGAGATTGACTTTTTCGAATTCTGACTGATTTGATGTTCGGGAGAGTATTTCGAGGTATTTGACACTAAACATAATTTTAACTATCTGACAATTTCGTCTTCTTTACCAATTAATTTTATTTACGTGACTATTTTGACTCATTTTACTTTTATTTATATTTATTTTTGGTTTAGTCCGACTTCTATTTATTATATGGTTTTTAGTCTTGTCTAATTTATTTTTTTATATTTATTTATTTATAATTGTCCAAACTCTTTGTTTAAGTTCAATCTGTTAAAGATTAATGATTGTGATTTGATTTTAACTTCTAACTAACTCAATCAGTGGACTTGATTAATTTAATAACACATTTTCGCGATTTATAGTAGAAAGTTCACTCCATCCTTGCTATTCCTAGAAAGTACGCTCAAAATTGTCTATGAACATTCACAAATATTTATATTCTTTGAAAAATCCGGATAGACTTGGTTTTCACACACTTCCTGGCCTACCAACCAAGGATGGGGGAGAACAGTCAAGTACTTGGTGAATATGACTCCTGGAGCATCCACTTGAGAGACCTCGCCAAAATTCAGACAATTAGTTGTTTTTTAGTGAATTAGTGGATCTCTTAAGTTTCTATCTAATATGACATTGATCTTTTTATATCGATTACCTGTATCCGTTGCGTTTTCATCATGATCGCGTTTATTTTATAATTTAATTTTTTAATATTGTTATCACGCTGATGAAGGTCCAAAAAAGGGACCGAAACGTTCGTTCGTTATGTAATGTCGTAAATCGATACTCGAATTAGTCGAATAATTTTAAATAATGCATGCGCACTAACTACCGCGCCGACTCTAACTTGCAATTTAATTACATTTATTTATTTTTGATAAAGAATCTGTACATATTATTCTATTATAAATTCATAATTGCGCCATTAATCTCTGGGAAAAAAGCTGGAAGAGGTATTAAACATACCGCGCGCTATGATGTTAAACGATAATAAGATCTTTGACAAAGGTGTCGTAACTCGAAATCGAATAACGTAATTACGACCTACAAAAGTAAAAAAGAGCACAGCGCAAATTCAGCAATTCGTAAGCTGTTGCGCGCGCTCCCAAAACCGCAATTAAATGCAATGTATGCAATTTGTTGCAATATGCAATTAAGACATCGCGACCTAATACCAAAAAACCACCTACTTTCGGACAATAAAAGGAGAGATAACGAGTACCTCGGGGCCGTATTCCGAAACTAAGTGGTGACGCGTATACTTGAAGAAACTGTGAGATTCTGTAAACGCCGATATTGTTACGTCGTCGAAGCATCACCCAACCGAACTCTACAATACGTAAGCTGTACAAATAAATCTTTTTGCACGGAATCTTTATCTCGTGTTTCTTGACACTCGGAGTCCCAACTCCTAAGACGAGCCGAACCCTTGGATCATCTCCAAAATTTCCGTTGTATTGTATTGGAAAGGCACAATAAAGGTTACGCGCCAAATTGGATCACCGAAGTGTTTAAGATTTAGCCCAGTCAATAGAGACAAAAAAGGCGATTTGATTACATTAGATCCGGAAGTTTTGAAATTTTACAGGGTCATGTAGTTTTATGTTCTAAATAATTTTCTGAGTTTTCGACCTTGGCGTGGCGTCGCACGCGCTGCCATATTGGGAAAATGGGGCAAAAAAACGGTTTTTTCATAATATCTCTTTTTTGGTTGGTCCTATAACAAAAATTGTTATTATCAATATTATAGAAGAGGAAATTTCCTAGAACTTTTGTCTGAAACTTTTTTCTGTAGATTGGATAGTTTCCGATCTACAGGGGCGTGAAGGCGGACAATATCCTGCGAATTTTTGAAAATGCTTGTTTCTGACATACAACGGCGTAAAAGCGGACAATATTCTGCGAATTTTTGAAAATGCTTGTTTTTACTCGAATTTTTGAAAGTTATCAATTAATAATTGTATGTTGACATTGTCAACTATCGATTATATCATAAATTAACTGTCAACTCATCTCTATACCACCATAAGATAGAGTTATTGGCGCGTTTGTTTTTAATGTGGTATTCCCAGTAGGCCTTTCTAATCCACACTCGCAATATATTTTTAAATTATTGGAAACGGCTCCGTTTTGATGGTCCAGGTTGATTGACATCTATTTTTTCTGTACTCGTAGAAGGAATCTCATAGTTGTCATTTAATTCGATTTCTTCGTTGACCCCAGTAAAGGACAATGTCTCGTCAATTTCTGTCTTTATTTATTTCTGCCATCAACATATCCTCATAATACAATTCTGTTGTCATCATTGGTGAAAACATAGATCTGATTTTATTGATAGGATTAGCAAGATCACATCCAAATATTTATTTTAAGGGGATCCTGGATTGATTACCGAACTCCGAGGGCATAGCGCCCTCATTTAAATGGAACTAAAATTGTCGATAATACCGACTAAGATTATCGATAATACCGATAATTTTAGATCCGCCGTTATCGACACAATGCTTGATTTATGTATATTAGAAAAAGCAATTTCACATTGTGTTTCTATGAATCAGATAACATATTTCTATTGTTCTATTGTCTCATATACGTTTATCTAAGACCGTGGATCAACAATAAGCATATAGAGAGATAACAATAAAACATAAATGTGTATCTGTCTTTATTGTATATAATTTAACACAATTTCACAATGTGTTGATTATTTACTTTCAAAAAGGTCTTTCTCGATCGCGATAAAATAATAAAATATTCTGAATATTGAAAATATAGAATGGGCCCCTCCATCGCCCATTCTCGTGAAAACGCAACTAATATATTTTTATCGTTTCTCCGATTTGTGAACACGATCT
>NW_021853623.1:0-6363 GCF_003651465.1 Formica exsecta | reverse complement strand
CGATTCGTCGGTTAGTTTGTTGCCTATAGGCAAGGCATTATTCATCACCAAATTAAGAGGAGCAATTGTGTCGTCTAGAATTTTTTTATGTCTTGCCATATCGTCTTCAGTCAGCATTTTTTTATTTTGAGAGTAATTAACAATGATGCAATCATCATTTTCGTCTGTATCCACATCAATAGCCTCAGTAATTGTTGTTTCTGTTAGCAAAACATTGCATTTGTTTTCTTGAACAACGCTTTTGTTTTCTATATTATTTTCGAGAGTATTTTTATTTCTAGACGCGTTTTCTTTAGCTTCCAGAATATATTTTGGATTTCTTATTGGCATATGTCTATTATGGCGACTGTCCAAAATTTCTGGTAGCATACATTCGTAATAGAAACGTAATAAAAAAGGCAACATCTTGTTCTCCCAAAAAATATTGTCTTTATTAACACGCACTATTTTCATGCTTTTTGGCGTCCATATAGCGAACATGCAATAATCTCGCTGCGTGATATTTAACTGACCTTGTATCTGATAGAAAAATCGGTGATTCCGATTCATTATATCGGGATTTTTTTTATCAAAGATGCCTTTTAGTTGAGGCAACGTTTCAATGGCCTGTTCTGCTGTTAAATGTTCAGCTGATAGAGGACATTTTATTTCTATCAGACCATCTTCATCTATAAGTCCGTCAGGAGAAGCACCTAAGCATGGATTTTTAATATCTATAAATAATCCGCAAGTTTTAATATCCTTCTTTAGTTTTACGATCATTTCTTGTCTCGCAATTTCTTCCCTCTCGCGACCATATTTCATAGCCGCGGTATCGATAGAGGAAGGAAATAAAATATTCTTTACAGTCGCAGCGCAAGACGTTGTTGGTCTCATGCGACATATGGTGCCAAAATTAGACGCCGTTAACATTTCGTGTCTCAATATCTGCCATAATTCAGATTCGCATTGTCCTATTGTATCGCGTTCAATTTTTTTCCAATTTTGTCCGTTTTCCATCAACTTTTCAAAATGATTTTGCCGAAGTTGCTCGAATACATCAAACGGAAGATCTGGTTTTTGTGATTGCGGACCGTAATGACAATCTGTTCCTAACTCTCGTTTAAATTTTTTTTGCCTTCCATCTATTTGTCGAGATTCTCTGGTTCTTGCAATTTTTATTTGCCGTCGTTTTTCCAGATTCTCGATAACAGATGGAACATTCTTATGCATGTTTTGATGTATTTGCGTAAGAACTTGTTGCGTATTATATTGTACGACTGCTCCTGCAATTCTAGCATTGTAAGAGCCTCGTTTTCCAAAGTTTATGCGTTTTCCACCGATTTCTTTGCAGATTATCGAATTAAACGATTCTGCAGGATTGTTGGTTAAATTTAGCAACAAACTGTCGGAAAAAGCGCTTAGATATGTGACAGCACTGTCTATTTTTTGATATAGACCATGTAATTTGAGAAGCGGTACATAATTTTTCTCCATTTCATTATGATTCTCGTTGCAGATACGACTGCGTTGCTGACATCGCTTATGTTCACCGAAAACATGGCTAGGAATGCTTAATATATCTTTTTGTAATTCCGTAGCCTTACAATGATGAGGTTGTCTTTCTTCTCTTCGTAGAGCGGCTGCCTGTATTATCTCCTCTCGTATCTTTAAAATATTTTTTTTTACAACATTTCGTAGTTGTACAAAACCACGCTTTCTAGACGTTTTTAGCTGAGTCGTCTCTGCCACAGCTTTCAATTTTTTGCAAAGATTTCGGAGCAAATGATTAGTACATTCTATTTTTCTTACTGTCACCTTTTGTTCGCGATATGGTCTATTGTGAACGATAGCCTGATATACGCTGCTATCACCATCAGCAACTACTGTTTTATAAATTATTCCATGCATCTCGATGCTATTTTTGAAATCTTCTACAATAGCATCGCTTTCCATACTTGTGGAGCTTGCATTGCGATCAAAATTTTTATAGCATTTATGAACTTTTGATTCTATGCCTTTTCGGTTTGCTAGGTCGCATACCGTGCAAAATTTGTTGCGGATGCCGACAAAGAGAATTTTCCCTGTGCGGTAACCAATTATGGCACCAACACCGGAAAGTGAATCATAGGCGGTGCCGTATGATCTCTTCATCCAACTGCCATCTGCTGCAACGGTTATATACGGAATACCGTTGATAATTTCATTTCTTTCGAGAGCGAGTTTTTTTTCAATCTCGCCTGCCATTTTCATATTTTCCATGGCTGTTTTTTCAAAATCATCGACTAAATTTTCTCGGTATTTTATGGTTTTTTCAGCAGACATGCAAGAAATGTTCATGGCTGCACATAATTCTTCCAGCTGGGCATAACCAATTCCAACTGTAATAGTTCCACTTATAGCAGCTTTATTAATATCTAGTGTTTCTGATTCTGTGGGTTCTGACCAGATGCTAGCTTCATAATTGCACATTTGGCATTTGAAGAACAGCTGTGTCAATAACCCACAGCGACGAGAATTGACGAGTTTCCAATCTTTAAATTGGCACTCAATTCCTCGCGCATGGTTATCAAACGTTCTGTGGATCTCATTCCACATAAACGCAATGTCGACAATGCGACGGCCTTCAGGCATGCTTTCCTGGATACGATTCGTATCCAGAGGCCCATTATCAATAACAAAATTTATGCTATCTTCGCAATGTTCGACATTTTCATTATACATACCTTTACTTTCTTCTTTATGTGTTTGGTGATACATTACTCTGGTATCGATTTCCGAATACATCACATCGGGTAGGAAATCTTCTGATTTCCTAATGGATTCGTTATCGATACTCTGAGTAAGCTTTGTGCTATGTAATTGGTGGATCCTCAACATCTGCGTACGCATAATTTGTCGCCTGCAAATGAAAATGAAAGATATGAATATATAAACAAGTATTTTTTAAAAACATTTTAAAAATTACATACAGTCGCGATAAAAAATATAACTTAATTTTGGGTGCAGTCCTTTGTTTCCTTTTTTTAATTATAAACATTTACATCAATTCCTTTAGTAAGTCTAATTTTGTGATCACTGTCTTCCCTTCCACAGTAAATGCCTCTGCCATTATTTTTTACGACCAGATAACGATTTGCCGCCTCTGGAATTATTTGTTGCAACCAGCTCACGATTTGACGCCTCTGGCATTATTTGTTGCGACCAGCTCACGATTTGACGCCTCTGGCATTATTTGTTGCGACCAGCTCACGATTTGACGCCTCTGGCATTATTTGTTGCGACCAGCTCACGATTTGACGCCTCTGGCATTATTTGTTGCGACCAGCTCACGATTTGACGCCTCTGGCATTATTTGTTGCGACCAGCTCACGATTTGACGCCTCTGGCATTATTTGTTGCGACCAGCTCACGATTTGACGCCTCTGGCATTATTTGTTGCGACCAGCTCACGATTTGACGCCTCTGGCATTATTTGTTGCGACCAGCTCACGATTTGACGCCTCTGGCATTATTTGTTGCGACCAGCTCACGATTTGACGCCTCTGGCATTATTTGTTGCGACCAGCTCACGATTTGACGCCTCTGGCATTATTTGTTGCGACCAGCTCACGATTTGACGCCTCTGGCATTATTTGTTGCGACCAGCTCACGATTTGACGCCTCTGGCATTATTTGTTGCGACCAGCTCACGATTTGACGCCTCTGGCATTATTTGTTGCGACCAGCTCACGATTTGACGCCTCTGGCATTATTTGTTGCGACCAGCTCACGATTTGACGCCTCTGGCATTATTTGTTGCGACCAGCTCACGATTTGACGCCTCTGGCATTATTTGTTGCGACCAGCTCACGATTTGACGCCTCTGGCATTATTTGTTGCGACCAGCTCACGATTTGACGCCTCTGGCATTATTTGTTGCGACCAGCTCACGATTTGACGCCTCTGGCATTATTTGTTGCGACCAGCTCACGATTTGACGCCTCTGGCATTATTTGTTGCGACCAGCTCACGATTTGACGCCTCTGGCATTATTTGTTGCGACCAGCTCACGATTTGACGCCTCTGGCATTATTTGTTGCGACCAGCTCACGATTTGACGCCTCTGGCATTATTTGTTGCGACCAGCTCACGATTTGACGCCTCTGGCATTATTTGTTGCGACCAGCTCACGATTTGACGCCTCTGGCATTATTTGTTGCGACCAGCTCACGATTTGACGCCTCTGGCATTATTTGTTGCGACCAGCTCACGATTTGACGCCTCTGGCATTATTTGTTGCGACCAGCTCACGATTTGACGCCTCTGGCATTATTTGTTGCGACCAGCTCACGATTTGGCGCCTCTGGCATTATTTGTTGCGACCAGGTAACGATTTGACGCCTCTGGCATTTATTACTCAAGTAAATATTTCATGAAGAAGTGATTATATATTAAATAAATAAACAGTTTTATAAATTTTATAATTTTCAATCAAAAATATGAAAGTTAACAAAGGACTGCATTCTCTTACCACAATTTGTTTTTATGACTAAGAATTATCACAATGTATAAGAATAATAATTATTAGATCTCTAATTGAAATTAAAAATAGCTTGATATATAATTTGATTTTCATAAAAATCAATTTTAACAAATTAATGTTCTTTCTAATAAGATAATAATAATAATATTAATAGAATGAATAAATATAATGTTGACAGATAAAATTAATAAAATTCTAAATATTATAGCCAAAATAAAAAAAATTTTAACAGATAATTCTTTATTCAAATTTTAATTATTTTAAAAGGAATTATTATTTAAAATATTTTTTATTAATATATAATTTTTTCAATTTTTCAAAAAGAGATAAATAGATTTAGGGACCTTATTTCTCTGATTATTACAATAATGATGCTCAAATGTTGAGTAACGAGTTCCGACGCGATGCTGACACCATGAGAGAGTGGTTCCACGATGGAGATATTTTGATATTGGATCGTGGATATCGAGATGTTCAGCCATTACTGCAAGAGCTAGGGATTGATAATAGAATGCCAGCTTTTCTTATGCCAAATCAGAAACAGTTATCTACTGAAGAAAGTAATGAGTCTCGATTGGTAACGAAAACTAGATGGATAATTGAAGCTAGAAATGGGCATATCAAAACAATTTTCAAGTTCTTCGACCATACAATTATAGTGCCACATCTTCATCATCTTGGTGAGTTTTATAATATTGCGGGGGCGATAATTAATGCGTATCACCCCTTAATTCAAATGGAAGGAGCCAATGCGGAATTGGCACAAGAGCTCCTGAATAGGTCGAAGGAAGTGAACGTTGTTCAAGCACGAGTAGAAGTTGAGAGAATGTGTACCAGGAATGCACAATGGATTCATCTTCAGAATGGTCAGTTACATGATTTTCCACGTTTGTCATTGGAAAGTTTACGGGACTTGACTGTGGGAACGTTTCAGGTCAACCTGTCACCATCGTACATACAAGATAAGATGCAACGTGATGGACAAGAGGAGTTCCAACTCGATTCCCTTCTCGGGGAACCAGGATTGATAAGGGTTCGGATTTTCTCACGATTTCGTCGTGCAACAAAGCATCAAATATTCATAGCATACAATAACGATGTGACAGATGACGATGAGTTGGATACTAGGGACGTAATTTTGGGTCATTATTGCACTTGCAGGTCAGGTGCAAGAACATTGGGTACTTGTGCACATATTGCCAGCGTGTTGTGGTATCTGGGATATGCGCGTCATCAACCGGACATTAGATATCCGTCCTCATCGCTGTTGGATACTGTGTTGGATGCTGCTCACAGGCAACCCCAGCAGAATCTCAATGAACTTGGGAACGTTTGAAATGCTCCCGATCTTTAGGACACCACTTGCGTGGATGGATGATGAACATACGTCATTTCCGATTATTATAAACAGAGGTACACACTCTGGGTGATTACTTCCGCGGAACTTCGATAATTGCTGATTATTTTCAATGGTTTTTGGAGACGAATCACGGGGATCTCTGCCAATGACGATGATATCAGATAATTTTCGATTATTTTCGGATGTTCCGAGGATGATGGATCATGTTTGGTCATCTTCGACTGTTTTAAATGATTTCCGAGTATTTTTAATGATTCCCGATCAATTTTTCCAGCAGTTCTCATACTGAGTGACTATTTTCGAAGAACTCTGATGATTTTTGATTATTGTCTATTCTTTCTGAAGCTTGGTTTGGAAGGAATCAGGCTATTTCCGATTTCCATCGCCAGACTCTACCTAAGTTAATCTTTTCCGACCTTCCCCGATCTATTCTATACATTGGGTACATCCCTCCAACATCGTGAAACAAAACATCCGATACATTCCTTGATCTCTCTGA
>NW_021853622.1:524-938 GCF_003651465.1 Formica exsecta | reverse complement strand
CACGTAACTAAGACATTCCAAACGAAGAAAACTTGCGTACATAGCGATCCTAAATCTGTGAGCCAAGAAGCGTTGTTCCTCAATTTCCTTGATGTGTTATGAAAATTTTCGGCAAATCTCACTAACAGTCACGTAACTAAGTCGTTCCGAACAAAGGAAACTTGCGTTCAAAGTGATCTTTGCTTTGTAAGCCAAGAAGCGTTGTTCCTCAATTTTCTTAATGTATTATGAAAACTTTTGGTATATCTCACTTACACGTACCTAACTAAGTCGTTCCGAACGAAGGACACTCGCGTATTCTTCCATCTTAGCTTTGTAAGCCGAGAAACGTTGTTCCTCAATTATCTTGATGTGTTATGATAACTTTCGGTATATCTCACTCACAGGTACGTAACTAAGTCGTTCCGAACGAAG
>NW_021853622.1:0-156 GCF_003651465.1 Formica exsecta | reverse complement strand
GTTATGAAAATTTTCGGCCAATCTCACTTACAGGCACGTAACTAAGTCGTTCCGAACGAAGGAAATTTGCGTACATAGCGATCTTAGTTCTGTGAGCCGAGGAGCGTTGTACCTCAATTTCCTTTATGTGTTGTGAAAATTTTCGACAAATCTCAC
>NW_021853621.1:151565-154647 GCF_003651465.1 Formica exsecta | reverse complement strand
ATATCTTATATTAATATTATTTTATATTAATATTATATAAAAATGTTGTTACAATTGTCATATATTTACATATATTGACATATCTTACATATATTGTCATATATTTATATATACCAGATTTCTCGTAACAATGTCAATTGTTAAACATTTAATCAGACAATCAAATATCAAAATTCTTCTATAAAACCCATTTTACACGATCTATAATTTGCAACAGAATTCAAGACAGAATTCTATTTATAATTTTATATATCAAATTATGAATATAATTATAGATAAGAAAAAATTTTTGTATTACACGAACCATAATTTGATTTAAAATTATGTATAGAATATTCGATTGTTTCTTTCTTTGACATATGGTTGGATTATTAAAAAATACGACATAGTTATTAAGAAATACATATAAATATAATAAAAGTATATTATGGAGAATTCTTTAATAATAACATCAGTTTCAATAATATCCACAATTATAGCAATATCCGCTCGTAGAAATAAACTTCGTAAACGTAAAAGAAATATTTGGTGTAAGTTATGGCATATTAGAAGAGAGCAAAGTATGCTTAACATGCTACATAACGAACTTTTAGTCGAGGATCGAATAGCATATCAAAATTTTTTAAGATTAAATAAAAAACGATTTGAAGATTTATTTAAACTGATTGAATCTCTTATTAAACGACAAGATACTAACATGCGTGAATGCATATCAGCGAAATCTAGGTATTATTTATAAGAATTTATAAATTATGCATATTACAATAGATGTAATAAATTATATAAATAGATAAATATATAAATTAATGTAATATGTGCAATAATTCAATAAATTCACTTTTATATTTTACAAATTTAGATTAGAATTAACATTGCGATTTCTTGCAACTGGCGATTCATTCCGATCATTAATGTACGCATCAAGAATACATGAATTAACAATATCGTTAATAATACCAGAAGTATGCAAAGCAATTTTCCATGTACTTAAAGATAAATATTTAAAAGTAAGATAATACGTGTTACACAGTCATTTATTAAAATATTTTTGAAATTATAAATATCATAAATGACAAATAATAAATTAGCATATTATTTTAGACTCCAATCACTGCAGCATCATGGGAACATATTGCTGCTGAATTTTATAAATTATGGCAATTTCCACAATGTCTCGGTGCACTCGATGGGCGTCATATAAAATTTAGACCTCCTAGATCTGCTGGATCTTTATATTATAATTATAAGGGTGATCATTCTATAGTTTTGTTAGCTTTAGCAGATGCACATTATCGTTTCTCATACATTAATATTGACGTTAATGGTAGAATAAGCGATGGTGGAGTATATCGAGAATCACAAATTTATCAAAAGCTATTTTTAATAATACTTTAGATTTTCCTAATTCGCATGAATTGCCACATCGTAAAACAAAGGTTCCATTTGTAATAGTAGCAAACGATGCTTTTCCTCTGTCTACAAGGATATTAAAACCATATTCTCAAAGGAATCTTTGCTATGAAAATAGAATTACCACACGAAAACAATAGAACTCCGCCATGCAGTAACTTAATGCCATCTATGAAAATCGGGCACGAACTTATGCAATCATCCAATATTAAGGATTTAATTATTTCGTAAATTATAAACATTCAATTGTGTAATTCAAATATATTACAACTCTTGCTCTTATAATTGCCTGTCATATTATTTTTTATTTTAGGTTCGTATCGCGTGTAAGAATCAGATTTCTATTTTATATCATATTGAAATTAATCGAGATTATTTCATCCGTTTAATTTTTTAAACTGACATGAGATAATAGTCCCGGGCCCGAGAGAGCCGTATCTACGTATACGGTATTGAGTATCTCGCCATGTTCTCCCCACTTTGCCCGCTTATGCGCGAACCGAGATCATTCTCGTTTTGTATAGAGTATATATGATCATTCACATATATTACATCAAAATAATGTATATGTATATTTATAAAATGTATCATACACGTCTTAATACGACCCGGGCACGTCAAGTTTTTTTACTTTGCTTTGGTGTAAGTTTGTTTTATGCGACGTAAAGTTTAAGAAATTTTCTTTCAATAAATATATCCCAAAGGGTTAGATGTGTGTATATTGTTCATTTAATTAATTATAAAATAATTCTATTTTAGCTACACGCCCTCGTATTTTAATTATATTAGGTCTACCGGAAAGTTTTGCCCGTTTTTGGAATAAAACAAAATACAAATTTTTATTACCGTCAATAAACTTTATTAAATAATGTAATTGCAATTATTATTAATGATTTCTTGCCAGCGTGAGGGCAATTTGTATATCCCATTTTCGAAAAATGTTTTATCTTTTGATACGAAAAATTGAACCAGTGCTTGTTTGATATTTAAAATGTTTTTATTTAAATAATAATAAAAGAAATAAATTTTATAGCATAAATTTTTATTCATTTGGCGCAATTTTTTGATATCATTATTTTTCTAGGAAATTTGAACAACTATTTTGTACAACAGTATTTTTAGTTAAAATGTTTCTATATAAATTATCATAAAAAATTAATTTTATAGTATAAGTTTTTATTTATTTTATTGTCAGTTGGCAGAATTTTTTGATGTTTTTTGTGTAGCATTTTTTCACATGGCGCGTGTAGTTGGCGCCTTTTTTTACTTTTTTTTTTAAAAGGTAAGTTTTTAGGGATTATATCATTCTTTTTTGTATTATGTATGTTAAACCTCTTTAAATAAATAAGCAAAGTCTTGTTTCAATTAGCCTTAGTATTTAATTTACTTATATTCATTATTACTGATATATGTATATTATATTGCGTAGGTCTCGCTACTAATCACTGCAAGATCAAAGATCAAAATTGTAGAAGAGACGTCTAATGTGGTATAATGTAACCATGGTAACTGCATAATAAGCTAAAGGCCTGTTCCAAGCTTTTCTGTACTGGTAGAAATATAATAATGCAGTTTAAAATTATTTTAATAAATGAATGTAGATAGAGAGGGGGGAGAGGGAGGGAGAGAGAGGGGGAGAGAGGAGGAGAAAGAGATAGAAAGAGAGTGAGGG
>NW_021853621.1:146432-150947 GCF_003651465.1 Formica exsecta | reverse complement strand
GGGAGGGAGGTACGGGAGGGAAGGAGGAAGAGAGGAAAAGAGAGATTCAAAAAATTAAATATAAGATTTATTTTTTTTTTAGATTAGAATAAAGACCGTTGTCTTTTTTTTAAATTAAAATAAAGACGGTTACGTTTTTTTTCTTTTTCTTTTTTTTTAAGATTGAAGTGAAGATTTATTTTTTTTTTAATAGTAAGATAAATAAGATAAAGACTTGTTCTTTTTTTTAATAGTAAGATAAAGACTGTTACTGTTTACGTTTCCTTTTCTTTTAATATTTAAAATATAAATGTATGTGTAAGGTTGATTAAAATGTACTAATATTATATTAATTAATAAACTATATTAATTACTTAGACATATTTTATTAAATCCCTAGTAATCTAAAGTAAATTTTACATATATGCATGCACGCACAGACATACACATACACGCACACATATATATATATAATCAGAGTGCAACATTATATAGCGTAGCACTCTTTTATTTATAAAGAAGTAAAACTGCAAAATTTTTCGTGATACTTATGATGAATATTTGAATCAGGTATAGACTACACACACACACACACACATATCTTATAGTAAACATATTATAGAATACACACATCACTTTCTTATCAAAAACATAGAATATTTTTATATGTGATATGATGTTTTGTTCTGTTTTTACATGTAGCAAAAATAAGTGATATTTTATTTTTCTCTATAAATGAAATAAGAAAATATTCTATATTCTTATGATAGGATGTTTATATTTTATTCTATATATGTTTACTATAAGATGTGTGTGTGTGTGTGTGTGTGTGTGTGTGTGTGTGTGATAAATAAGATAAAGACTTGTTCTTTTTTTTAATAGTAAGATAAAGACTGTTACTGTTTACGTTTCCTTTTCTTTTAATATTTAAAATATAAATGTATGTGTAAGGTTGATTAAAATGTACTAATATTATATTAATTAATAAACTATATTAATTACTTAGACATATTTTATTAAATCCCTAGTAATCTAAAGTAAATTTTACATATATGCATGCACGCACAGACATACACATACACGCACACATATATATATATAATCAGAGTGCAACATTATATAGCGTAGCACTCTTTTATTTATAAAGAAGTAAAACTGCAAAATTTTTCGTGATACTTATGATGAATATTTGAATCAGGTATAGACTACACACACACACACACACACATATCTTATAGTAAACATATTATAGAATACACACATCACTTTCTTATCAAAAACATAGAATATTTTTATATGTGATATGATGTTTTGTTCTGTTTTTACATGTAGCAAAAATAAGTGATATTTTATTTTTCTCTATAAATGAAATAAGAAAAATTCTTATATTCTTATGATAGGATGTTTATATTTTATTCTATATATGTTTACTATAAGATGTGTGTGTGTGTGTGTGTGTGTGTGTGTGTGTGTGTGTGCGGGCGTGCGTGCGTGTGTGCGTGTGCGTACGTGTGTGTGCGTGCGTGCGTGTGTGCGTGTGTGTGTGTGTGTGCGTCCGTGCGTGTGTGTGTGTCCTATACCTGATCCAACTAGTATTACGAAGAATTTTGCAGCTTCACTTTTTTAGAAATGAAAGTGTACGAACATTGACGTCTGACATTGCAAACTAAACCTATACCTGCCAAAAGCAGGTATAAATGCGAGCAGTAACATCACGAAGCGCCGTTAGCGCAATCTTTCGTCAAAGACACCAAACGTACAAGAATACACTGCCATTTTTGCATGTGTGTTGTGTACGTGTATATATACGTGTAGCACAATACCACGATATTCTATTGCATATGTTGTATACATATATAGCGGTAAAGGGACGATGACGGAGACGTTTCTTAAAATGAAAATTTACACATTTCAACTTTGCATCGTAATATCTCTGTTTTATAGAACATGTAGAGCGAAAATAAAGATACTTTCCTGATATAAATCAAACCTAAGCTATCGATTAAGCCTAACATTAATTCGATCGGTTCAGCCATTATACAAATCTAATAATGTAAGGTACTCTCAACTATCCGACTCGCGTCTAGATACCCGAAGTGCTTCGCTGCTTCGCATGAACTTGGCGCGAGACACTACCGTATCTCTTGATATAACTAAATTAAATATAATTCTATGTTAAATTTAGATCTAAATTAAATTTATTGTTTGTTGGTTTCAATATATACATTAAAAGTTAGCAGCGCCAAGTTTTTTAATTAAATTTTTTTTATATTTTTTTATTTGTATTGAACGTATTTTGAAAATCAGGTTTCTGTTAATAGAAATAAAATGCGTTTTAATTTTATAGAGAGAATCTGTCTATAACATTACTATAAATACAAGATTGATTTTATGACAAATACTTTTTCAAATTACAAATCCTCACAAACTGAATTGCTTCTACGTACTCGGCTTGTTAACTATTGATTTCATATTTAGTTTTTATTTTCTATTTTTTAGGTGAAAATTTTTTATAAGTTCTTTTTTAGGTATGTAAACTTCGTAGGATACAACCAAGTAAACTTAGTGAAACTATCGATAATAGCTAAAATATGATTATAATTCTTGTTGGTTGAATCCAACGAAGTCTACGACATCTAAGGAAGTGATTGCGAAGTTACAGTTACAGAGTCAAGTTTGCGAGTAGAGCACAGTAAACTGAACAGAAAAGTCCTTTACCATTTTGCGATTTTCGTAATAATTATTGAGAAATTAATTAAAAAAGATCGACCAGATTGTGTGAGTATAAGCTTGCAGTAAAAAGAGACAACCCATTGATGTATGGTTGCTAGGACGCGAGAATCCATCGTTATGTACCGCTCATACGTAACTGTTGTCATTTGTAGAGCGCTCCTCCCAAAACTTCCGCGCGCGCCTAGCGACCACAAATTTTTGAGATGTCTCTGGGCCGTTCTTTCTCGCACTTATAGTCACGCGAATTGGCCGATCTTTTTTAACTAATTTCTTAATAATTATTACGAAAATCGCAAAATGGTAAAGGACTTTTCTGTTCAGTTTACTGTGCTCTATCCGCTCACGAGCGTTGGCACAATCTTTATCAGACACCCTGTATATTACATATACAATATATACAAGGTGTCCCATTTTAAATGCCGCAGGCAAATATCTCGAAAAATATGGAAGATACGGAAAAATGTTTCAGACAAAAGTTGCATGGTTTGAAGAGGGCCACATTACAAAAATATGGACTTGACCTTGAGTGATTTTTTCAAGGTCAAATCAATGTGATCGATGTTTTCTTAAATGGAACCCCCATTTTTCATTGCATATTTTTGTAGCTTATCTCGAGAGCTTTTCAAAACATTATAATAAAGTATTTCTTCACTAAGTATTTTTCGAGTTATTTTGTATCTTAATCTGACATGTTTTGATATAAAAAATAAAATATCTCATAAAATATTTAGTTTTCGATAATCTTACAGTAATACTTTTATGTACAGAATAATGAAACAAATCAATTGGTATAAAGAAAATAATTGTTTTCAAGAAAAAGTATGTAATTATTTACAAGGTATTTTTCTTTAAATAATTATTTGTGTCTTTTATACCAATTGATTTGTCTCATTATTCTATATATAAAAGTATTACTGTAAGATTATCGAAAACTAAATATTTTATAAGATATTTTATTTTTTATATCAAAATTATATCAAATTATTTTTTATATCAAATTTTATGTCAGATTAAGATATAAAATAACTCGAAAAATACTTAATGAAGGAATACTTTATTATGGCTTATAATGTTCTAGTATCAATAAATATGGTAAGAAACGACAAACCATAATTAACTGTACAATAAAAATCAATATCTACAGCTGATTGTAAATTAATAACAGATAACAGATTGGTACGCATGCGAACATAGTTACAAATATTAATGCGTGAGTTCTACACGATACCATTAACCAGTTTACATTTCTTATGTATTAAAAATTATTATAACGTTTATATATATCTATTTTATTTATACTTCATCATTCACGTAATACTATCAGTCGAGCTACATGGTTGGATAATAGTGGGGGAACAACTTCTCTTCTAATCAATAAATACAGTCGGCTCACCTTTACTAATGTGTGAGAGGCTGATAAATATATTAGAGTTTCAGATACATTTGATATACGCTACCTTCTCTCACATTTGCAAGTAATATAATATCTGCAATGTTTATGTGCAAGTATTAATGTTCAGCACGATATAACGATGTGATATTGTATGTGGAATATATTTTATTAATGGTTTATAATTTTATTGACAATTAGCATAAAATAAAAGACTAGAGATCGAAAATTAAAGATTAAAATACAGAGAACAATATATTTATTAATATTCACAAGTTACTTTATTTGAATTAATATTGTTTTTTATTATAACTTAGTTTCTAACTTTTGCGTGCAATAATAAATATCTAATGAAAAAATAATAATATAAATTGTTATATATTATATTCGTTCTTTTATATTTAATAATTTCT
>NW_021853621.1:145604-146185 GCF_003651465.1 Formica exsecta | reverse complement strand
TATATATATATATATCTATTTTATTTATACTTCATCATTCACGTAATACTATCAGTCGAGCTACATGGTTGGATAATAGTGGGGGAACAACTTCTCTTCTAATCAATAAATACAGTCGGCTCACCTTTACTAATGTGTGAGAGGCTGATAAATATATTAGAGTTTCAGATACATTTGATATACGCTACCTTCTCTCACATTTGCAAGTAATATAATATCTGCAATGTTTATGTGCAAGTATTAATGTTCAGCACGATATAACGATGTGATATTGTATGTGGAATATATTTTATTAATGGTTTATAATTTTATTGACAATTAGCATAAAATAAAAGACTAGAGATCGAAAATTAAAGATTAAAATACAGAGAACAATATATTTATTAATATTCACAAGTTACTTTATTTGAATTAATATTGTTTTTTATTATAACTTAGTTTCTAACTTTTGCGTGCAATAATAAATATCTAATGAAAAAATAATAATATAAATTGTTATATATTATATTCGTTCTTTTATATTTAATAATTTCTTATAATATATAATTATTATACAAAAATTGTATCACTTAAAACATATA
>NW_021853621.1:135057-145140 GCF_003651465.1 Formica exsecta | reverse complement strand
ATATAAATATTATTTAATTATTATAGACCAATAATTAAATTTTTATTAAAAAAGATTGAAAATTTTAATTAAAAAAACTGCAGTAAAAAAATTGATGTTAATATATTTTTATACATATGTATATTACAATAATGCCAAAAGTTCTACTAGTTAAACTAAATGGTATAAAATTAAATTTATAAAATTAAATAGTAGTGGACATTGATTTTCAAATCAAAAATAAGAAAATCATAATATTAAAACAAAGCATTAAAAAAACTATTAATCATAATTTAAAATTATAACTTTGCCGGAACTGAAATGTTGTATGACTGTCACGCGAAAAAACAGTTCGAGTATAATATATAGGATGTTAGCAAAAAAAAATTTAGAATTTCTACAGGGTAGATAATAATCATTGAATAAAAAATATTTGGTAAACATATAGATATGTGTGAATCGAGGAATTAACACTGTTAGAATTATAATTACAATTACAATTTTTATAATATGATTTACTTTTAATTATAGTACTTGTTATGTAAACAAAGAATTACTTTTAGAGGGAGAACTTGTTGTTTTATCAAACAAGTTATATTATATTCTTGATAAATCTTATTTTAATTTTTTCGAAAACAAAAATTTTATTACGATGTAATATCTTATATTAATATTATTTTATATTAATATTATATAAAAATGTTGTTACAATTGTCATATATTTACATATATTGACATATCTTACATATATTGTCATATATTTATATATACCAGATTTCTCGTAACAATTTTCTTCTTTTCTTTCTTTAGATTATTAAACAGATACGAGAGTAGGTTAGCTTGTAGTTTATGTCATTTACAATTCACCAATCATGGGTACATTGCGCATATTTCATGCGTCTTTTCTATTTATAAAAATAAAGCATGATAGTTATAATTCTGATTGTTCACATGTTTTCTGTATTACACAACGCATAAAAATTATAAATAGAATTATGTCTTGAATTCTGTTGCAAATTATAGATCATGTAAAGTGGGCTTAAGAATCCGATTATATACGATAATAGGAAATAATGTACATGTTTAGCAACATCCGACATTAAAAAATTCTGTCTGTGTAACTCAATTTTTCATAAAATATCTGATAAAAAGAAATTGATTTCATCAAGAAACTTTGCTTGTTTGATGGCAATTACTAAACTTTCTGTATAAACTGCGAAACTACCAAAAAAACAGAAATGGATTAACTATTGTCGTATGTTGCTGAAATGTATAATGAGTAAAAATTTATTTATTATCTTAACTTATACAAAGAACGCGAACAATAAGTAACTTTGGTAAATGGCATTACAAATATTTCGTATCTGTCACAGTATAATGATAATGAAAATAGAGTACGTTTCTAATTAAAGAAACACTAATTTAAAAAATAGTGTATATCAATCAGTATAATGCTGCAAACTGTAATATTAAAATATCTTTAAGTAATAATACAATAAAATGTTGAGATATTTTGACAATTTGTATAAATTGACAATGATGAAATAATTTATATCATCCATAGAAATTAGTCAATATCAATATTAAATAATTTAAATTATATACACAACTAAAGAAAGTAGGGAACCCTTTTCATACGTTAAAAGTTGGACTATTTTCAAGCTATTGAAACATGGCAAAAATTATAGGTAAAAAATTGAAAAAACATTTTGAAATTTTATGTTTCTTCAATGCGCTATTGACAATTAAAAAAAATTTTTGTATCTTCCTTGTTCTATGCTTTAAAAAGAAAAACATTATTTTGTTCATTAAAATTACGTATCTTTAAATCTCTGCAGCTCAATAAAAAATTCTTTTTCGGAAAATTTAAGTTAATTTCAATAAAAACTACATTTTACTTACAAAGCGCTTTTTTAAAAATTATCTTTTTTTTTGTCTGAGTTACATGTTTTTTAAACTAAATTTGTATTTTTTAGAAATGATGTCGATACTCGGCAAAAAATCATCGCAGTTAAAAAATTAAAAAAGCTCGAAGTTTCAACTTTAATGTGCTATTAATAGTTTAAAAAAATTTTTTTAATTTTCTTATTTCTAAAAGAAAAGCGGTATACTGGTGGGACTCACCATCAGCTTTTCGTCCTCTCTGCATGCTGGATATATTGGATAAGTTATTCAAGACCTCATCATGTTCAAATTGCGTGATATCTATGAGAGGGTTTCACCGTTGTCGGACACGCATCTGAGTACCATAGGTGCAATTAAACACGTCATTAGGGTTGTCTAAAGCAATAAAGTGATTAGGAGGAACCTCCATCAGAAGGCCGTTTATAAAGACGGTGGTTTATAGAGACGGTTTCTGCGCTCCAATTATGACGTACGCAATGCTTCTAATTTGGCACAATGAGTGGATATCTTAGCGGTGAGGAGGTATTTTAACGCAAGAAGGCTCATTTACGAGACCGATGAAGCAGACTATTATGTCTGGAGTCCTCCAAAAATCGGTCCTGGGACCCACGCTGTGAAATATTATGTATGATGATCTACTCAAACTTCAGTTGCCAGGCAAGTCGGTAATAGTCGGCTTTGCTGATGACATAGCAGTAGTGGTCCTTGCGAAGACAATTCTCTTTAGGATAAAAAACTAACAAAGCTTTGGCTGCAGTTATCGCATGCTTGGATTGCAGGGGATTCACCGTCGCGGAAAACAAATATAAACTGTTCTGTTCGCGAGGAGACATACTCGTTATCAGCGTGAATGGAACTGTTATTGAATGGAAAAAGCCAATTAGATACCTCGAAATCTGGTTGGATAATCGCTTCACGTTTAATAAACACATCAGTCGGATCTTCGATAAGGCTAGAGTTACTACAATGGCCTTGGCCAGAATTTTGTCCAACACCAGCGGCGTAGCGAAATTTCACTGTGGCAATCGATATTACAGCTAGTAAGCGACATTCTAACATTGCTCTGGAGTCGTATGCTATATTATTGTCAAAAGTGGCATAAGGTATGAAATCTGAATAACTCAATGATAAGAACAATTGCCCGGAAAACGAAAGACTCTGGTTCGATTCCCGATTCAGTCACTCATATCTCGCATATTTTTTCTAGTTCACAAATATTGTTTTCTAGCAATCATTTGTTGGGCTAAAAAGTGCCTTACACAGATCACGTAATACATACATGTCAGTGCCACTGCTACAGATAGACGATTGATACAAGTGTGTTTGGGCTTGTGCCATTTTCCACTACGTTACACTCCTATTTATTACTTGGTTAGAGATGGTACAGTACATCTGCCCATTGAGGACTTGCTGTGGGATCATCTCCAGCTCAATGGCACTAATGCTATCCAGCATACTTCTAATAAATCTACTGGTCAAGGAAAGATCGAGGATTAGTGAGGAAATTAAGTGGGCAGAAATAACTATGAATAAAACGCTTATCGATGAGCAACGAAAGATCATCAAAGAATTGGTCAGGATATAAACGGTGGACAAATAGCAGCAGCGATAGATAATGGTGATGAACGAACCCGCGATTCATTCCGAGTATCAAAGACTGGATATACAGGAAACACTGACAAGTGATCATTTACCTGTCATAGGCCTTTAGCGGACGCGACTCTGTATTCAGGTTTATCTAAAAAGGATTAAGAAGTGAGCCTAATGTTCACATTGCACGGCAGAACGATATGACGCGAAACTCACCATGTTTACTTGCCCTAAATGGAGCGACAAAAAATGCGTTCAACAGCTAACTGACGGACAGCATAACTATGAACAACTTGGTGCTATTTATGCTGAAAAATGAAAGGCAATGGAACATAATATCACATACTGGTCAAGAATGCCAAAATGAGGCATGAGAGAACGACGCTGGCAGGGGACAAACGATGTTAATCTTGTTTTTCTCTTATACAGATGGAACGCCTTGGCAAGATATACCTCCCAATGTAATGCAAAAGCAGTTCCGTGGGTATCGAATGGTGGTTGGAGAGGAAAAAAAAGAATTTTTTGGGAGCGGGACTGCAAAGGAAAGGGTAGAGTCTTTTTTCCATCCACGCATTTATTCTGTTTTAAGTAAAATAATAAAATATATTGTTTTATCCGCGTAAGTTAGAAATTTACTTTTTTCTACGTGAAATTCTTGTTTTAGATAAAGTATTGCAAATTCATGTAAAATTATACAATTATAGCAGTGAAAATATTAACATTTTTATAAACATGATATATCAAGGTTATTTACTTGCATTACATATAAAATGTTATATATAAATGTTATTTTTAAGTTTAAAAAGTAGAAAATTTCAAAGTGATATATCTCAGAAACCAAAAAGAGTCCGCATTCAAAATGCACATGATTCAGGACTTTATTTATTAAAATATATGTATGTGAAAATTAAAGTGATCAGAGAAATGTAATTTTTTTCACAATAATTATATATACCATCAATTGTAATACATTATTAATTATTTTAAGCAATTTTTAAAAATATAACTTGTTGATGGTATTAATTGTGGAATCCGGAAACGCAAGAAATCGACTCGGGTATTCATTTTCTAGAATGCTTTATTCAGTCGCAGTAGAAAATACACATCTTTTCGCTAGAATCACACTCGAACGAGTACAACAATCTCAACGGTTCGAGAAAGGAAATGTCGTGGCATGCGCACACAGAATATGCAAAAACATAGCGATGTCGCTTCGCCTGATCGCTCGCTACATCTTAACACTCGCGATAGCTTAAGGCTTAAGAGGTCTTCCTAGTTTGACGCTCTGACAATAAAGGCGATTTTTGTGAATTTTTTTAAAGAAAATATAAAACATATTAATTTTAAATTTTACACGTTTATTAAATAACATTTCAACTATATCCTGAATTTTTTTCAAACAAAAATATTTGTTTGTTTCGGAGTTATAGTAGTTCAACTAGGATGGCTTAAAAAAAAATGGCGGACATGATTCAAGTCGTTATAGTCATCTGAAAAAAAAACTAAAAAGATTCTTAATCTGTATGAGTGGTTATCGTGAATAAATTTATGTATTTATTTTTATTTTATATAGCAAAAATGAGATATACAATACAAGTTATTTTCTTTTTTTCGAAGCGCGGTAACATTTCGTTTTATAAGGGCGACGTGTCGTGAATAACGAATGCGCTCTGTGATGGATCAATTTTGTGGTTCACGATTGCGTTCTTATCAGGTATATAAATATGAAACCGGAATTTTTGTATAGAAAATACACGTTTATTGTATGAAAATGATAAAAAATATTTTATTCGAAGTATTGCCCATTGCTAGGTATACATTTTTCCCATCTCTCTGACAATTTGTGGATGCCACGTCAAAAAAACTGTTGCTCCTTTGAGGCAAACCAGTCATCGAGCCATTTTCGTACATTTTCGTAAGAAGTGAAGTGCTGCTCAGCAAGTGCGTGTCCCATCGATGCAAATAAGTAGTAATCGGATGGAGCCAAGTCTGGTGAGTAAGCCGCATGCGAAAGTATTTCCCAACTAAACGCCTCAATCGTTTCCTTGACCGGTTTTGCTGTGTGTGATGGTGCATTATCATGAAGCAAAATCACTTTGTGTTGCCTTTTTTGATATTCTGGTCGTTTTTCACGCAAAGCTTGATTCAAATCGATCATTTGTTGTCGGTAGCGTTCAGTATTAACGGTTTCGCCAGGTTTTAGCAGCTCATAATAGATCAAACCCTTCTTCCATGTTCTTCGTTTCTCACGTCAAAATCGCTACTTTTGAATTTTTTAAACCACTCAAAGCACTGTGATTTACCAAGAGTATGCTCACCGTAAGCTTCGACAAGCATTCGATGCGATTCTGCAGCAGTTTTCTTCAAATGGTAACAGAAAATCAATGCTGTTCGCAAATCGTAGTTTCCAGGCACAAAATTCGACATGTTCAACGCTATTAAAAACTATGCTGTTGTATGAAACTTGTATTGTTGTGAGTTGAAAATCTTTATCAGATGTCAAAACAAGAAAATGGCGCCAATTACGCGGTTTGACGGAACTACATTGACAGCTAGGGCCATCTATGGGCAAATTCCGGTTTCATATTTATATACCTGATATAATGGATTAACAAGAATCTTGCATTGATCCATCACAGAGCGCATTCGTTATTCACGACACGTCGCCTTAATATAAAAGTTTTGCAGTTTGTATGTACAAAATAAGATAGGTCTCCACTCGGAAATACATGAAAGAATATAAGTGAACGTTTAAAAATGTATTTAGAAGCCTGGAAAAAAACATTTTTAAACGTTCATTTATAATCTTTCATGCATTTCCGAGTGGAGACCTATCTTATTTTGTACATACAAACTGCAAAACTTTTATATTAAGCAAATATTGTTACGACCTGACCTAAGAAGCCGGTAAAAATACTGAAATTTTTTAGCTTTTCTTTGTTTTTAACATAAACTCGTGAAATCTCATCTTTGTTTCGATGTGTACTTAAATCGTGGAAAAGAATTTCTCATTTCATGTAACCAATAAAAAAATTTCGATCTGCAAAATATAATTATTATGGCCGGTAAAACAGGACAGTCCGTCGCGATAGCTTAATACAAAATACGAAAATCTGAATTACGCTTCAACATAACTAATATAAAAAATAAATATATGTTAGTATAGATAGTAATAGATTAAATAGATAGTAATATATATTTCTTGTAATATTATATTTTTTAAAAAAGGTAAAAAAAGGCTCCAAGTACACGCGTCAGTTTTGAAAAACTGTTATATGTATTTATAAGACATGTTAATTGGCTATTTCCGTTCACTTAACTTCACCCTCAAAAGAGGGGTTAATATCACCCTACAAATTTTGCCAAAAAATACGCCTGTTTCGTTTTCGGTGGACCATACTGTATATTAAAACATCAAATAATAAATTTAATTTAGATCTAAATTTAATTTAAAATTATATTTAATTTAGTTACATCAATAACTGCAATGTAAATATATTAAAGAATGCATTAATTTCAGCATATTGTTTAGTTTAGCAACGCCAAGTTTTTTAAATTAAAATTTTTTAATCTTTTGCTGTATGTACGCGATATATTGTGCAACCTCTAACTTCCGCAATTTTTAAGATATCTAGTCAAATTTTCTTACATGGATAGAATATTATTAAAGGATTATTGGTATTAAATTTGGCGAGGATTGGTGAAAAAGTTCATTTTTTATCAAATTTTAAATTTGTTGAGAAATGTCTGTACATGTTGTAACTTTCGTAAATTTTGAAATATCGAAATATATTTTTAACATGGATAAAGTATTAAAAAAGGATAGTTGGTATTGAATTTGGTGAGAATCGGTGAAAGGGTTCATTTTTTATAAAATTTTGAATTTTTTGAGAAATGTTTGTACACGTCTTAACTTTCGCAAATTTTGAGATATCGGGTTAAATTTTTTTATATGAATAGAGTATCATTAAAGGATGGTTGGTATTGAATTTAGTGAGGATCGATGATAGAATTTTTTATAAAATTTTTTATAAAATTTTTGTAAAATTGAGACAGCTATTAAGTCGTTAGAGTACATTATTGACAACTCCATTTTTTTAAATTGTTTATTAATGTTTCTCGTGTTATATTTGCTTATAATAAAGTTAATTAAGTGTTCCTTAAAAAAGTTTTTATATTTCTGAAAATGTATAATCTTTTATATAACGATTATATAAAAATAAAAAAAGTGTGTAAATTAGAAAATAGCATATTAATAATAGCTTCTTTTTCTTTTTAGGTAAATGTTCAGATTAACTTATACCTCACGAATCGTTTTCATTTTCACATATATTATAGAGGGCACATTCCTAAGTAATAAGCACTTTGAATTTTGTGGCGCTCTCTTCTGGTTCCAGAGATATGCAATTTTAAAGTTTCACAGTTTTAATGCTTTTTCTGTTATAAAATAAGAAAAAATAAAGTTTGTTTTTGTTGTATTTGTGTAAATCAGATGTGGAAAAAGTGTTTGTTTACATTTCGGGAACGAAGCTCCTTGAATTTTTCCATTTTCCACGCAAAGCGAAGTTCAACGCAAACCTATGTGTCTAGTTTTTTAATAGTGGAGCCCCCCCGCAGCGGGGGCGGAACATATTGTCTCCATCGCCACAAAATTCAAAGTGCGTGTTACTTAGGAATGTGCCCTCTATAATATATGTAAAAATGAAAATGATCCGTGAGGTGTAAGTTAATCTGAACATTTACCTCTTTTTATTTCGCTAACAAAATTTCCTCTATGAGGAAGCAAAAATTTGAAAACCCACTTGCTTTACGGAACTTAAGCTTTGTGAGATAAAATGATGAGGAAGCAATGTGCAAGTTTCTAATTTGCACAATTTTCAGCTTGTTTTTATTTGTATTAATTTTTAATTTTTTGTATTAATTTATAAGTTTTAATTTTTCTATAATTTCTTTATTTTATGTATTTTGTGTTTTGTATTATTGTATACAGGGTGTCTGATAATAATCGCCCCATCCGTAATGTGCAGATAGAGCGGGTTAAACCGAGCAGGAAAGTCCTTTACCATTTTGCGATTTTTGTAATAATTATTGAGAAATTAATTAAAAAAGATCGATCAATTCGCGCGAGTATAAGAGCGCAGCGAGAAAAGACAACCCAAAAGTAGGCGCGCGACAAAGTTTTGGGAGAAGTGCTCTACAAATGACAACAGTTACGTACAAGCGATACATAATGATGGATTCTCGCGTCTTAGCAACCACATATCAATGCCGCTCATATCAGACCATCTTTTCTCACTGCGCGGTAATACTCGCGCGAATTGGCCGATCTTTTTCAATTAATTTCTCATTAATTAGTGCGAAAATCGCAAAACGGTAGAGGACTTTCCTACTCGGTTTAATCCGCTCTATCTGCACATTACCGATGGGGCAATTATTATCAGATACCCTGTATATTTTTTCTTTTAATATCGGAAATCAATAAATTTTATTTATATAGCATAAAAACATTAAATAACATTAATAAAATTAAACAATATTAATAATATTAATAATATTTAATAATATTTATTAATAATATTTAACATTATATTTAGTATATAATTGAATGTACGGCTCGTATGACTAAAATCAAATGTCGGTGTAAACTGGCAGTATCGAGTCAAGCGCGGTATAAAGAACATCATTGTTCCTCCGAGAGTTGGAGAGTGTTGTTCTCCGATTACATCTACGATTGATTAAATTAAATAAAATACTGCCATGTCTATCTACTACCCAAGAAATTCGAGGAATTACCTTTTGAAGGACATGGATGCCCTTAAGGAATATAATTATTATAATAAATACATAAATAAATATAAATAAAAATAAATAAATGAGTCTAAAGTGATTAAACGCGCATATTTACAACTGAAGCAGTGCAATATTCTCAAGTCATCCGTCGAATCCGGTACCTCTCTCCCAAATCTGCGTGTCAAAACGTGGAGATAATCCTCGATTCTTATGTCGCGGACAATTCATGGCGGAATGATGCAGATCCCCGAAAATCACACTCGGTGGGCGTACAAGCTGAGACACGACAGCCAGAGACCCTGACGCCCGGAATGGGACAGCAGGAGGAAGGAGGGACACTACCGAGAGGACGCGGGAGAGGCCGTGGCCCCCTAACCGGGCTAGTACTCCCGCCACCTGAAGGACCTCAACTAATGGCCCTTTTATATAGACGCCCACCCATGCGCTCCGTGGGGATCTCACCGCGTACCCCCTCCCCGCCTATACAATCGCGGTCGAGCAGGTCGCTTTAAAGACGGTCGCCAAAGAGGCGATTGCAGGCCCGGAGGACAGCCTACAGTCGCTCTCCAGCCCGGCCAATCACAAGAGGAGCCAACATATGTTGGAACTGCCGGTTTCCCAGCCACCGTTACACTAGCTGTCCGAAACCACGTGGCCGTACATATTATTACGGGTGTGGCCGGAGCGAAGTAACCCTGAGGACTTGCCCCGCGTGTGGACCGGCTTGTTGGCACGATTTGGACCCATACCATCCCGACAAGGGCCACCTCGGGAAACAGGAATCCCTTTAGCTGACGGGAGGGACGCTCTTCTTTCCCC
>NW_021853621.1:102248-135047 GCF_003651465.1 Formica exsecta | reverse complement strand
CGCTCTTCTCTCCCCCACCCCCCAATACGGGACTCTAAAACTGTATCGGAACTGTAAATATAAGAGATGGAGGAGTATCCAACTTTTGCGTTAGTTTACTGAGCCCCTTCTATCCTTTCCCATAGCGAGGTCATTCTGGGGCAAAATCTGGTTCTTCTTTTGTTATTCAAAGATCTCTTTCTTGAGCGTTGCGTTTGTCACGGCGGAACGACGGCGAGTCAATAGAGAGAGAACCGCGGCAGGCGCTAGAATGCGTGAAGATCAAAGGCTGGCTTAGCAGTCGGGAAGGATGGGTGGCTGTCGACGCTCGTTGCCAGCCAAGACCTCCTCGGCCCTCTCCTGGGAAGGAGGAGTTGTGACGTGACGTTTTTGGGACGTCCGTCACAAGGGCCGAATGGCCCGATCGGGGGCGGTTTTTCGGGGGCCTGCGTCCTCCTAATTTAGGGAGAGAGCGGTCCGTTCGTCAGATCTGACTTTCGTTTGTTTAAAAATCGAAAATGTAAGCTCGATATGAGCCAGCGAGTTAGTTGTCGGCACAATGTCGAGCGGCAAGATCCCATCCGGCGGAAGAAGAGGAAGAGAGAAAAACGACAGCCGAGAGCGGGAGTCCGGGACACCCAGGGAACAGGAGACGTCAGGTCGTAGTTTTATAATATTAAGAACTATTTTGGTGGCAAGGAAACATCGCTGCCGGTAATCTTATATTTCTTACGACAGGAAAGAAGCGCGAAGGGCCGGAAGAATTCGGCCGAAGGGGCGGCGCTCCACCCGCACGAAGCGAGGGAGTCTCAAGGACAGAGCGGCGAGAGGACTCTCACCCATGGGTCTATTCAGTAAAATAGGAGGAAAGCCGATCGGGCGCAGCCGCAAGCCCGCACCTCTAAGCCAAACAACAACAAAATTTGGAAATTCCGAGGCGATGAACCCACTAACACGGCTGTGATGATAACAAGGACCGCGAGGACAGCAGGATGGCCCTGCGTAACGCGAATGCGCCACAGGTGGCACAATAGCGATTTATCGCGCCGGCGTGTCTCCTGCAGGACTCTCGCTCGGCACTGTTCGGCGAGCTTTCCGGAAGCACACAGGTTTTCCTAAAAGCGTGCGAGCGATATCAGACTGTTCGAAGAAAAATCCGAAGTATTTTTGCCGGTGGGACGAGCGTCGTCGACCCGATATTGTTGCCGATTCATTGTAGGTAATTAATTCGGATGAGTCACGCCCTTAATAGTTGTCGAGTCACGCGCTTTGGTGAATTAACTTTTGTAAAAATTTTGAGTAAATTGCGTTGCAATGGCCGACGGACACTTGCTACTCATCCGGATTATAGAAAATAAGCTCTCTCTATTTATTTCGCCGCCGCCGATAGTCATTAATGTTAGTTTCTTGTTTATAATCATTGTATGTTGTAAATTATCGGGATTTTTACGCTCGCGCGATCGATATTCCGATTCGCGTAAAGTATTGCGTCACGCGACTCGTACACCACAGTCATTCTCGATAGTTTCCGTATTCTTTCTGTGCATTGTTAGCGAGTATCTTGTATGTGTTGTAAGAAATTCGAGTAAGGAGAAAGCGAAATCCTTAAAAATCGTGCAGGGAGATCTATCGGGTGTCTTGCAGCCCGCTATTAGTTTCCGCGAGTCATTCAAGTTATATATGACGTATTTCAACGCAAAGGTCGTCGTCATTGTTATCGAAACGTATACTGGCTCCCCGCGAGCCGGCTAAAGGACCGATTCGAGCCGTGTCATCTAGGACCTTCTATTATATCAGAGCGGATTCACGGGCGTGCGTAAAGTAGTTACCGGCGCATTCGAGAGATTTCTTTAGTTGTCGCGACCTAAATAAGTCTCGTACGGCGGAAATCCTCGCGGCCGAAAAATCGAGTTTAGAGCACGTAAGACGCCCGGTAATTTGATACGGTTGCGTACGGTCGTGTCGATAATAATATATTTATCCGTGGAAATAATATATTTTATTCGCCTGTAAAATAACTGCTGTCATCCAAGATTATTACTTATGCAAACTGCTTTATACTCTTGTTTCTTTTAATATATTATTATTGTTATCTTTATTTTAACTTATCGAATGCTCATTTTTGCTCCCGTGTTCTCGATTCTCAAGATCTCTCCCGTTTCTCCCGAACCACCCCCTCTACCATTTCGAGTACACTGAGTAGCTGTGGAATTCTGCCGTCGCGTTAATTATCGGTCTCGCAATTGTCTTTTTTTGAATCGCGGGATCGATATCCGAAGTACGTGCCGAAGGTGTGCCGTGGGCACCGAAGAACCGCCCGCCGAATGATTAAATAATTATTACTTAAATAATTAAAAATAAATACGGTTACAAATCTAATTTCTGTCATATTATACTTTTTAAGTTATTATATTTGATTTTTGTATCATTTTCCTTGTTATGTCTCCTTAACTTTATTGTATTATAATTAACATTGGTTATTTATTATGGAGATATAGTATGTTCCTTTGTAATTCTTAAGATTTTTTCATATTTTACCGTTTTGATAACTTATGTAACTGTTTGCGACACTATTTATCTAACGACAATAGTTCATTATTGCGTTTTTTATTTATTTATCAATTTTAACTTCCGTACATGATTGTTAATTTTTGATTATTTTACCATTTGACTTTTTATTATGTCTCCTTATTTATTTTTATTGTAACATAATTGACATTTATTTATTATGTATACGGTCCGTTGTAATTTTTAAGAGTTTTTTCACATTTTACCGTTTTTGACAACTTCTATATGTATCTATTTGCGACATTATTTACCTGGCGACAACGTTTATTATTGCGCTTTATTTATTTTTATCTTTATTTACCGTACATGACAACCTTTTATTTCTTAAACGACGACTTTTTGCATTGTTGTCTTTATACTGTTCGGACTATTTTATATTTATTATTTTTATTTTTAATACTCCGAAATTGATACTTTATAATTTCTTTTAATTTTATTGTTTTGCGTCGCCGTTGTCAGTGTCAACAACGTTTTTGTATCCCCCCACTGTTTTCGTTATAACGGTATGTCTTAGTACTCCGCCGTTGCTCAGTGTGTCTAGTTCTTTAAGATCACAGTCAGAATACAGTCGACTCGTGCGTTACTTTTTTGCGGAATTGTATTAGACTTAACATTGTTTCTTCGCATTTTTCGACTTTTTTGTCTAACATCAAGACTAACCTTTTTAACCGGATATCGATTCACTCCCTTCAACGTTGTAGACGCGGTTTCGTTAAAAAATTATTACAAATTGAACTCTCTGACACATATTCCTGTATTAGGGCTGCGCACATACACATTTATAAACTGTCTCAGTCTTTATACCGCAACATTCCTATGTCTGTAACGCTTTTTTCATACGGCAACAAGGACCGTTATACTCATTTTTTATTAGCCAACATGATAAACTACATAAGAAGTTTAGTCGCTTGTGTACTAAACAGATTAATGAATATAGGGATATCAAACCAATCTGCTATTTTTACCGCTCTCCTACTCATCCACATAGTACACACGGGAAATTTCAAGAGTTCTCATTCAAACCACAAAACAAAGCTGTTCCTTACGACTTAGAGATTAAAATCGACGCACACCCTTTTAAAGATAAAATACAACCCCCTTTACACATTAATGAGAGGTGGTTCATCAATCTTTCATCTACGGATATCCCGAGTGACGTTCAAAGCTTATTACAGCTAGGAGATAATTTTAGTCTTCCTATTTCCAATACGGAAAAAATGACTACAAAGTTTATTAAAAATATAGAAAGTAATCTTACAAAACTTCCGTCAGCAACTCAAATGGCTATTAAGAATTGCTCTGTTAATATCATTAATAATCTTCCGAGTTACTCCATCCCGAAGAACGATTTTAACACATGTATGAAACAATTAATGATTACCACCAAAAAATTTTTTAAACATATAAGCCATCTATAGGAAAACGGCGGAAGCAAAGTTGTACACCTAATACTTCAATAAGGTTGAAGAGTTATTGAAAGACAACAACACCTATATCATCGTTAAAAAAGATCCTAGCAAAAAGCTTACTTCACGCCTACGTGATTTGCTAAAGAGATGGAGAGATTCTGATTTCATACCTTCTTCAACTTACAGATTTCTCAATTTCAGCGACGGTATTTTACCGAGAGCTTATGGCCTCCCTAAGGTTCATAAACCTAACTGTCTTTTTCGTTTAATCGTTTCCTCCCTTAATAGCCCCTGATACAATCTAGCCTCCTTCATTCATAGCATATTACTCAAAAGCTTTCCTACTGCACACAGTCACATTAACAATAGTTTTGATCTAGTGAAAAAACTTAAATAAATAAATAATAAAACTGTCATTATACTCTAAGTAAAATTAAAACTGTCATCATGGTAAAATGTCGAAAATTAACAAAGAAATCTCGTGTCGGTACTCATAATCCATTAGACGTGTCCCTCCATGGTTGGATGACCGTAGAGTAGGACGTAAGATAGGATGAAATCCATCGTTAAGGTCCAAAATGAAGTAAAGCTCATGTCGATATCTAAAACGGTTAATATTCAGAGCAACACGTTCCAATAAATAAGAACACCAACACAAACACATTTACAAATCGAGCACTATCAAACACGCACGTTCAAGTGAGCCGTGACACACGTCAGACATTAAAACAATTAAATAATTACGAATAAATTAAGAAAAATTAAAAATTAAAAATCTAAGTCAAAAAACTAAATAAAATCTTTGACTAACTGCACGGAAAGGCGGTCAAAGACAAACTAACAAATATATAAAGAAACTCAAGACCTCTCAGCATGTGTGACGTGTTTCAACGATCCGGAATAGCTAGGTGAAAGTTAATAAATACATACAAAAATATGTGAAGCGGGCTGTAACAAATATATGTATGTCCTAATTGCCATTTCTTCCATTTATGAAGTTTTATTTATTTTTTGGAGCTTTTTAAGTTTATTGTATTACGTTTTAAATAAAGCTTCCTTCTTTTTTCCTTCTCTCTCTTTTTCTTCTTTTTTTTTTTAAATTAAATAACATGAATAATATTGAAAATATTTAATAATATTTATTAATAATATTTAAAAACATTCTCTCTCTTTTCTTCTCTTTCTATTTCTTTCTTTTTTCTATTCTTCTTTTCTTTTTAACTTTAAATAAAACATTTAGAAGATTATCAACTATTATAATATTCAAACATTTAAAAAATTTAATATGTAATTTAATAATATTTAATACTAAAATTAAATTTAATAATATTAAATAACATTAATAAAATTAAATAATATTAATAATATTAATAATACTTAATAATGTTTATTAATAATATTTAACATTATATTTAATATTCAACGATGTATTTATTTATATTATTACCTGATATTATATTCCTTCTCCTTTTTCCTTCTGTTTACCTTTTTCTCCCTGTCTTTTGCTTATTCTTCTTCTTCTTTAATTTTAAATGAAACTTTCTTTTTTCTCTTCTTTCTCTCTCTCTCTCTCTTTCTTTTATTCGTCCTTCCTTCTTCCTCTTTCTCTCTATATTAACTTTAAGTATATTTAACTTTATTTTCTTTAACTGTCAAATTGTCAAACGACATAAACTGTCAAACTGTCAAACGACACGAGTGAAGCAAGTCACACGAACGAGTGAAGCAAGCGACTTGGCGATGACAACCATACAAGCGACACGAAGCGCGCCGCGATACAAATTTTGAGAGAACCAATCAGCATCGCGGAAAAGAGGCCTCAATATTTTGATACAAACTAATTTCACTCAGTTAACATGCTTTTTAGAGAGGGAAAAATCCGTTCTTTATCTCCCTGAAGAGACGAAGGTGAAAAAAAAACAAAGGAATATATATCTTGAGAAAAAAGTCTATATATAATCACATAGAAATATATATAATTATATATAATGTTACATTCTGGCGACTCCACGATTCTTCCTTCCTCGATGTTGCGGCAACGAAGGAAAATCTAATGCTCAAGGGACTTTGAACTGATATCGAGATCACCAATCGACGATCACCACGGGTAATAACTCGAAAAGTAGGAGAAACACCCTGCCTAATGAGGACACAAGCACAATTTTTAATTCGTTAAGGTGAAGAATCCCCACTTCTGCGCAATTTCAATTCGTTGAAGTTTTGGAAGATTCCCAGTCTTAGAATTAGAATACACCCCCGAAAAGAGAGTTATAAAAAGAGGACTCGAGCGGATAATATTCTGCGAATTTTTGAAAATGCTTGTTTTTACTCAAATTTTTGAATGTTATCAATTGTATGTTGATATTGTCGACTATCGATTATATTATAAATTAACTATTAACTCATTTCCACACCACCATGAGGTAGATTTATCGGCGCGTTTTTTTTTTAATGTGGTATCCCCAGTAAGCCTAATCCACTCTCACAATATATCTTAATTTATTGTAAACGGCTCCGTTTTGATAGTCCAGGTTGATCTCTCTCATGTATTTCTTTTGTAGTTGGAACCGGAATTTCAAAGTTGTCGTTTGATTCTTCGTCGATCTCAGTAAAGGGCAATATTTCTTCAATTTCTGCCTGTATTTTTTCTTCATCCTCATCTTCAAAATTGTTCAAAATCTGTGGTACGTTTTCACATGTTTGCCCATTGCAGTAATCGCAGATAATGGAGCATTTGGGGCCCGCTTTTCTACAACCGCAAGCTGCACCGCATTTTGTTTTGCATTTACATGAAATAAATTGGAGCAAAGCTTGAGGCGCAGGATCTTTTGTGTTTCTAACTGGAATAAGTCCAGTTTTGCTCCTTTGCCAATCTCATTCCTGGATTTTGTGGGATGCCATATCAAGTCTAGACTTGATGATGTTCTAAATGAATGCTGACGTATAGCTTCTCGTGTAGGTGGCAGCGAGGCAAGATGAAATTTATTTTTTATTACCGATTTCGCAAATCGTTGGTAGCGAAGTGAACCTAATGTTTCGATTCCTTTATCACCGTATAACGCGCTCAAAAATCTTTCTCCGGCAGTAGCAATAAGTTCACGGTCTATATCATTTTGCTTGTATATTTGCACAGTATTGTTCAAGTGCGGATTCTTCTCGAGAATAGTAAAAAACTTGTTTTTTCCTATATTAAATATAACAAATATTGTATCGCATCCGCTGAATGCATGGAGGAACAGTATATTATCTGCTGTTGCTTCTCCATACAAAAAACTTTGAAAAGAATATAATTTTTCTGGAATTTTTCTTTACCTAACTTTTTAAAATAAATATTTGGATGTGATCTTGCTAATCCTATCAATAAAATCAGATCTATGTTTTCATCAATGATGATAACAGAATTGTATGATGAGCAGAAATAAATAAAGACAGAAATTGACGAGACATTGTCCTTTACTGGGGTCAACAAAGAAATCGAATTAAATGACAACTATGAGATTTCTTCTACGAGTACAGAAGAAATAGATGTCAATTAACCTAGACCGTCAAAACGGAGCTGTTTCCAATAATTTAAAAATATATTGCGAATGTGGATTAGAGAGGCTACTGGGAATACCACATTAAAAAAAAACGCGCCGATAACTCTACCTCATGGTGGTGTGGAAATGAGTTGATAGTTAATTTATAATATAATCGATAGTCGAAAATGTCAACATACAATTGATAACATTCAAAAATTTGAGTAAAAACAAGCATTTTCAAAAATTCGCAGAATATTATCCTCTTTTACGCCGTTATGGCTCAGAAACAAGCATTTTCAAAAATTCGCAGAATATTGTCCGCTTTTACGCCGCTGTAGGTCGGAAACTATCCAATCTACTGAAAAATGTTTCAGACAAAAGTTGTAGGAAATTTTCTTTTCTATAATATTGATAATAACTATTTTTGTCATAGGACCAACCAAAAAAGAGATATTACGAAAAAACCGTTTTTTTGCCCCATTTTTCCAATATGACGGCGCGAGCGGCGCCCGCCAAGGTCGAAAATTCAAAAAATTATTGAGGACACAAAACTACGTGATCCTGTAAAATTTCAAAACACCCGGATTTAATGTAATCAAATCGCCTTTTTTCGTCTCTATTGACTGAGTTACCAGAGTAACCACGAATCGAACATTGGGCTGCCGACATGAGACACAGAGCGAAACATCGTATAAATTCGCCACCCCTCCACCTCTAAATTACTATTTAAAAAAATAAGTTTAATTGAATAACGCGAATTAAAACACATACACACATACTCATCAATAAACCAATATTATATTTCTTTATTTTTTATAATCATGTATATCCACCATTTACTATAAAAATGAATAAATTTATACTTTATTAATTAAATCCAAAGCAACCCTTTATTAACCCCCCACTCATTCCTAGACAAAGATCGCACTTGGTCCCATCCCGCGTAAAAGAGATTAAATTCTCTGACCAAAAAGGGACCGCCGAGCGAACTTCCGAAAAACAGTGTAATAGCGACCCGAATGGTCGTTTACCTGATTTTCGGATCGTCAAGTTTGTTCGACCCGATTTTAATGTAACCTCGAGACGTTTGACTTCGGGATCATAAAGATAGTGGTTGCGCCCTTCCGTCGACTCACCCTTCCTCGAGTCTGGACGTAACAATAAAATATGTCCATATTTTTTTCTCTTTTAATCTCTGTCTGAATAATTAAAAAATAATCCACACATCTTACCCAAAATAGTTCATATATACTACCAAAAAAAATAAGGAACACTTTTCATACCCTAAAAATTAGGCTATTTTCAAATCGCTGAAACTCGGCGAAAAATCGTTGTAAACAAAAAATTAAAAAAGCATTTTGAAATTTGAAATTTTAACTTTAACATGCTATCGATAGTTTTTAAAAATTTCTTGTGTTCTTTGTTCTATGTTAAAAGAACACATCGTTTTATTCCTTAAAATTACCTATTTTTAACTCTGTAGCTCAATAAAAAAAAAAATTCTCTAGAAAAATTTAATTCAAGTTCCATAAACTATAACATTTTTCCTACAAAACGCTATTTTTTAATTTTTCTATGAATTTTTTAGTCGAGGCACATACTTTTGAAACTAAACCTGTATTTTTTATGAAATGAGAAAATAAAAAATTAAGAAAAAAACATTTCTGGGACACTTAACACATTGATCCTAAAATTCGGTAATCAGAATTTAATTTTTTGAATGACTCGCCACAAATGTTCCATATTACTATTTAATGCTATTTTCTACACAATTCAACGAATCTCTATTTCTAGATAACATCCTGCTATTTTACAGTTTAATCTTATCATTATTTGACATATTGCAGATAATATGTTAGATTTATCAACAAAAAAAAAAAGATTTTTGCTTCCTCATAGAGGAAGCTTGGTTTTCGTGACAAAATTTCTTTTCGAATCTTTTATGCCAATGTGTTCAGAATGTTCGAAAACGTCGAAAAATCATGTTCCTAAAAAATATATGTATGTATGTATGTAAGTATGTATGTAAGTATGTATGTATGTACGCGATATATTGTGCAATCTCTAACTTCCGCAATTTTTGAGATATCTAGTTAAATTTTTTTACATGGATAAAATATTATTAAAGGATGGTTGATATTGAATTTGGTGAGAATCGGTGAAAAGGTTTACTTTTTATAAAATTTTGAATTTTTGAGAAATGTCTGTACACGTTGTAACATTCGCAAATTTTGAGATATCGGGTTAAATTTTTTTACATGGATAGATTATTATTAAAGGATGGTCGGTATTGAATTTGGTGAGAATCAGTAAAAGAATCCATTTTTTATAAAATTTTGAATTTTAACAAAATGTTTGTACATGTTGTAACTTTCGCAAATTTTGAAATATCGGGTTAAATTTTTCTACATGAATAGAGTATTATTAAAGGATGGTTGGTATTGAATTTGGTGAGAACCGGTGACCGGTTTTTATAAAATTTTTTTAAAATGTAAATTTTTGAATTTAAAAAAAATGTTTTGTGGTATCCTAAGTGTGATTTTCCAACATTATAAACATGGACGTATATTGGCCCGATTATGGCTTACCAATGAATTTCTAAAGCTAACATTAGGTTTAAATCGAGTCGATTTTACATTCCTCTACTTCCTCTATGAAGAAGCAAAAATTGAAAAACCCGCTTGCTTTAAGGAGCTTAAGCTTTGTGAAATAAAATGATGAGGATGCAATGTGCAAGTTTCTAATTTGCACAATTATCAGCTTGTTTAATTTTATCTTACAAAAAATTTTGACGATTAGAAAACAAAATTTTCGTTTTCGCGACTGTAAATAACATAATATTGACGCTAGTACTTTCGAATGACTAAAATGGAATTTAATGGTTATGGTTATTATTATATAATTATTGTTACTGATAGATCTCTCTCTATAGTATTTTTAGAAATGTTTATGTCATAATAACACCCTTTTTCACATTTTCATTTTTTTTCTTATTATTTTTTATTTCCAGAAAGAAGAGGGAGAGAGAGAGTGAGAGAGAGAGAGAGAAAGTTCTAAAAATTTATTTAATTAATTTAAGTTGTTTACACAATATCGTTTTTACGGGCACGCGCACCTTTTATTTTATGTGGATGTGTATTTCAATGAGAATCTTTTGTTACATTGAAACTGATATTGAACGAGAATCTGATAGCTAGACAAATGAGAAAGTCGATCCAAATTACAGAGTATACTTTTAAATTGGTATGTAGTCATTTAATTGACGCAGCGTGCTCTTCTTTATTTTTTTAAAAATATGCATAAAAATATTATGTTTTCATTATACATTTACTATAATTTTTCAAGATAGTTTTGTAAAATTAATTTTTTTGTGGGTTATTATATACATATATTTATCAAAATACATTACACGCAAAACATATTCATATCCGTACATACATAAACATATCCATCAAAAGCAGCAATAAGAAAAAGGATTTAAATCGTCAGTAACTATATTTTTATTGAAAGGTTAAGTATTAAATATGTTTACATATACGTTTAATACGTATTTATGATTGCTCATTTATTTTATCATAAACAGGTAACCAGTAGAATTATGTCTAAAGTAAATAGTTATTACTGCGTAACAAGTAAGCCGAACAAAATGAATGGAACGCCATTTTATAGAGGAGACTTGTCAAATTTTATTACCATAAGTATAAAAGAAATATATAATATTTTAATAATTTAAATACACATTATTAAAAAAGGGGCAAAAATTTGTTTGCGTGCATGAGCTAATGGTATATGTTTTTAAAATGTTGTCCATCGGAATCGGCACAGAATTGCAACCGTTTTCAAATATGTTATCCAACATGGCTCTAGGAATCAATTCACCAAATGTTTCATCCGTTATAACGATATAAGATCTTATATCGTTATAACGATATAAGATGGACCGGATAAATCATGTCTACGATCGTTCAAAGTGCTATATATACTGAAATTATCAATAACCCTGCGAAAAAATATTGAGAAATGAATAAAATCTCAGATCACCAATAACATAATGTGTGGGTTAGATTAGGTTATGGCGCGATTTCAGGGAGGAAGCATATCTTCGGAGTATAGTTTCGCTTGAAATCTTTTTAGATCCATATTTACTGCGGAATCTACGATATGCCTCAGTATATTTTTGCCTCTATTGTAAAAGCACTCGATAAGAAACATTTTTTTTTCGATGTTTAGCGCATTTATTCTGACACTTGTAAATTGGCTTGTACAACGGTTCAAATAAAATTGACAGGTCTCAAGTATTGGAACCTAATCAGTTAAATGACCGCCAAAATCGAGGAGGGGAAATATAACCGTTTACTTTAGACATAATCCTGTTGTGCCTCTAGCCGCTAAGGAAGAGGCCTTTTGGGATTTGTACGCTCAAAGGATTAGGATCCACGCTCGAAATAAGACACTCCCGGACGTTAGGTATAAAGTAGTATATTTTACAAGATTTATTACACTGTTCACTTGTTCGCGATTATAATGGTCGGGCGCGATACGTACAGTAGCGAGTTATCGGACGATTTTTGGGCAAGTCCTCCTCAATGCATCTCGCGTTCAATATATATTAATTAATTAGGTTGGGAGGAGTGTGGTGACCCTGACTGGAGCACGTCTCGTGCTCCGCTTGTCAGTCTGTCTCATCAGCTGCTTACTCAGCTTCCGAGAACTTGCCCGTGACTTCCTTTTCCTTAGTCACGTCCCTTGCCTTAATCTTTTCTGTTCCACTTTACTCTTTTATCTTTTAATATTGGGAAATTGGTCGGGTTACGACAATCCTAATGGTCATCCTGTATATATATAATTAAATCCTTATATTCTAGCGACATCACATATAACAAGAACTAAGGTTCTTACAGTTTTTATATATATAAATCAGAAAAGAAACGCAATTGTTAAATTAAGATTAAGAAAGTGTAACAGAGGAGATATAAGGAAGTAATAAATATTTTTGTGAATATTTTAAATATTTTTATTACTTGATAAATTTTATTTAACATTTTTTATACTAAAAATAGATTAGAATATTGATAATGTACTTATATCTATGATTTTGTACAAGTATGTGTGTGTATATAAAATATCTGACAATTTTAGTAAGAATTAGCCAAAGGAAATAAAGAAGTTGTAATTTTCTTCTGATGCATTGTAAAAATTAGTTTTCTATATGTTCTAATTTAAAAATTAATTATTATTAATGTTGTTAGATATTAGGCAATTCGGGAATGCAACATCAATGAAAATAAACTTATATTATTGTATGTGTTCTTTGCAAAGCAATTCATGCATATTTTTCGTCTTTTTATTTTGTCAATAATCTTCTTACTTAATTTATCGTCGTGTTAGTTAACATCAGATATACTATATTTTACAAACAGTTTAATAATAAACTCATCGCCGATATTTAAAAGTATTACATTTTATCACTTTATCGACTATACACGGATCTCGGTCTAACAAATATTTTAGTGTAACTATTATTAATATATAAGTATAATTATTCTACTGATATCTTGCAATTCACATTAAATCACGAATATAGACATCTTGCAAAATTAATATTGGAAAAGTAATATTTGTATATTTTTTATATCTCGAATATATTAATTATGAGTATAAAAAACAGCTATAAGAATCTAGTAGTATATACAGAAATGTAATATATGCATGAAGTATATATAGATATTATTTTTTAATAAAAACCTGTGTTTTAATTAAAATATAAATATAAATAGTTATAAAATACATGTATATTATGTATATAATAGTCGAAATTATGATAAAATGTTAAGGCTAAAAAAATAGCTATAATGCTAACAGCTATAATGCTAATTATACAAAAAAATTTTATGTTTATTTATCAATCACATAAATAAAATAAAAAAGAGAGATTTTAATAAAAGATAGCCAATATACATTTGATATACTTTATGCAGATTCTGATTTATTAAACAAATAAAATATTTTGAAATATTTTTCAATCAATTTTGCTGTATAAAATATGCAATATATTAGAAATATAATTACGTAGTCAAAACATATATCTTTCCATCTTTTTTATAATATGTGTGTTTATTATATAGTTTTAGAATAGTGATAAAAGTTATTCTAATGAAATGTAGAATAATAGCTTCTAACCATCTATTCAGATTAATGCGTACATACGTAAAATGATAAAACTCTTAATACATATCATAGTTAGAATTTTGAAAGAATTTTATTTTATTCTCTTCCTTTTTTATCTTTTCTTAGATAATTAAAGAAACATTCTCTCTAAATAATGGACAACATTGCAAAAGTAGAATTCATATATGTATATAAAAGATTCTCAATATAACAAAAATCTATTCATGCAGATATTGTAGCAATTTCAATTTATACACGAGATTGTATGTAATTGAAATAGAACGTTAATTTCTATTCCATTTTGGACAAGAATTTTCTCTATTTTTGGCTTGAAACGGCTTCTATTCTGAAACGGTGTAGAATCGATGGAAACGCTCGGATTTTTGTTTGCTGCGATTCTTTATCCGTTACTGCAATATAAAGCAGTTGGGTAGTGCAATGCTAACGGAAATTTTACGTTGACATACATACACATACCAAAATATATAAAATATTTATTTTATTTATACTTTAAATATTACAAATATCGCAAATCGGTTTAAATCAAAGATGGGCAATTAATAGTATTTGATGGCATGCGAATAATTCTTTCATGTCCGCTTTATACAAATATATAATTCTTAAGTAAATGTGATGAGAGAATCTCTTGTCAATAATTCGATATTAAAAAGTAAATGTAAATTAGATAAAAAATTTGCTTTTTAATTAAATATGATGGCTACAAAAGTGATATTAACAAAAAATATTTTCTTAATTAATCAGAATTAAGTACTTATATATAACAGGAAGGGAACATATAAAAAAGAGGAATTTTATTTAATTAAAAATATATTTTCTAGTAATATATTTTTATTTAAAGAAAATAATTATATCGTGTAATTTTTTCAATTTTGAAATGATCACAACAACAATAAATATCCTCAATATAATGTAATCATAACTTATTAATGATATGACACATTACCAATAAAAAATATGCATTAATTCGCAGTTCAACAGACACTAACTTGCTATTTTTGTTTTCTTATAATTCTTCTGCATTATTACTAATAATAAACCTAATATTGTCATATTCAAAATGTAAAAAAATTAAATTATGACAACTTGCAAATAACTTAAGGGAAACTATGTTCTTAATATAAATCATATATTATTTTAATACATTAATACAATTAAACGTTTTTAAGTAATATCAATTACACAATAATATGATTTTGATGTAAATGTATACATTGTATTCTATACTCCGTCCAGCGAGAGAATAACCTCGGTCCGCGCATAAGCAGGCAAAGTGGGGAGAACATGGCGAGGTACTCAATACCGTATACGTAGATACAGCTTCCTCGGGTCCGGGATTATTATTTAAGTTTAGAAAATTAAATGGATGAAATAATCTCGATTAATTTCAATGTGATATAAAATCGAAATTTTACACGCGATACGAAATTAAAATGATAATATGACAGGCAACTACAAGAGCAAGAGTTGTAACATATTTAAATTACACAGTCGGAGGGACCGGTCACTTGCTGCTAGCACTGGCAAGCTGCACGAGCAATATAGCGATGTGATGGAGGCTTTCTAGGCGTTCTGTGGGAGGAGACCTGCGCGAAACGGACGAGTTTTCGTCCGATCCGAGGTTATTCTCTCGCTGGACGGAATATAAAGCGCTCCTCCCAAAACCTCGTCGCGCGCCTAGCGATCGCATATTTTTGGCCTGTCTCTTCTTGCCGCGCGCTTATATTCGTACGAATTGGTTGATCTTTTTAAATTAATGTTTTAATAATTATTACAAAAATTGCAAAATGGTAAAGGACTTTTTTCTCGGTTTCACCTGCTCTACCTGCACACGAGAGATAATACGGTTATTACCGGACAGCTTGTATTGTGTATATATATACAGGATGGTCCATTTTAAAAGAGCCAGTCAAATATCTCGAAAAATATGGAAGATACGGAAAAACGTTTCAGACAAAAATTGTTTGGTTCGAAGGAGGAAATAAGATGGTGCCATTGATGTGACCTTGGATAGTCATTTAAAGGTCACATAAAGGTCACTTTCAATTTCTTAAATGGAAACCCCCATTTTTCATTGCATATTCTTATAACTTATGTCGAGAGATTTCCAAAACACTATAATAAAGTTTTTTTCGTTGAAAACGTTTTTCTCTAAAATGCTTAGTTTTTGAAAGAAAAGGGGTGTACGGGTGGTCTAGGACACCCTGTATATACAGAGTGTCGCATTTTAAACGCCGCAGGCAAATATCTCAAAAAATATGGAAGATACTGAAAATGTTTCAGACAAAAGTTGCATGGTTTGAAGGGGGCCACATGATGAAAATATGGACTTGACCTTGGGTGACCTTTCCAAGGCCAGATCAATCGATGTTTTCTTAAATGGAAACCCCCATTTTTCATTGCATATTCGTGTTTGTATCAAAATATGTCAGACTAAGATATAAAATAACTCGAAAAATACTTAATGAAAAAATACTTTATTATAGTGTTTTGAAAAGCTCTATAGATAAGCTATAAAAATTTGCAATAAAAAATTTGGGTTTCCGTTAAAAAATTTTAAGGTGATTTTTACATGATCTTAACAATACTCTTCAATGTTATACTAATATTGTTTCGTAATGCGTTACTTGAAACACTACAATTTTTGTATGAAACAATTTTCTTGAAAATGCGTAGTTTTTCTAAAAAATACCTGGCACGGGCGCTCTAATACATCCTGTATATGTACATTATACAAGATGTCCTTAGATACTTTCCGGAAAGTAATGAAGTAATTTCTTATATGATTTTATGAAGAAAAGTTTATATACACTTTTGTTATAAGCATAGGTAACGTATAGATAGTTATTGAGGTCAGGTTTTTTACGGAAAAAAATAATCTAGCCTATACGCTATATGATACTAAAATTTTTCAATCGCTAAAAGTTAGGATAAATGTTTACATAAAGTCAGCCCCTTCAAAAGTCAGTGATCTTGACAAATGTTGTCAAGGATATATCCCCGAATAACTTTTAAAAAATATGAACCGCTGCTCATTGTTTGTTAAAAGTTATTGATAAAATGCTTCATGTGGAAAGTTGCAAACCTATGTGAAATAGTACAAATATAGATCTTGTTTCATACTAAAAGTACCGGGCGATGGGGATGGACCTTGTTTCACGTGGAAAGTTGCAAACTCATGTGGAATTGTACAAATATAGACCTCGTTTCACACTGAAAGCATTGGGCGATGGGCGTGGATCTCGCTTCGCGTAGAAAGTTGCAAACCCAAGTCATACAATGAATAACTTTCACACTGTAAAATTATTAACAAATAAGTTTAATGGTTTTGTATCCAACCTAACGCGAAATGAAATCCACCCCATTGTCTGGTGCTTTCAGTGTGACGAGGTCTATTTTTTTATTATTCCACATGGGTTTGCAACTTGTCATTCGAAGCGAGGTCCACTCCCACTGTCCAGTGCTTTCAGTATGACGAGGTCTATATTTGTACAATTCCACTATAACTTTTTAATAAACAACGATCAATGGTTATAATCTTTTTTAAATTACTCTGAATAGTAATCTTGACAACATATGTCAAGATCATTGACCTTTAAAGAGGCTGATCTTATGTGAATATTCATCAAATATAATTTTTTTGTTAAACGCCCCATATTCCCCCCTATCGCCAGAACTAACAATAAGTTTATGACAATAGCGTATATAAACTTTTCTTTATAAAATTGTCTAAGGAAGTAGTAGTTTAATTTTCGGAACGTATTAAGGATCATCCTGATCACCCTGTATACATAGATATACACATTTTAACATATTATGATATATGTACAATATACATATATAACTATTGCACACGTATACATATCTACTCCTTTAAATATATTTGTAAATATAGAATTTCTCTCTTAAAACATACTATCTATATCAATAAACTTAATATAATTAAAGTAATTAAGAGTAAAAAAATTTTGTACAAGAAGCTTGGCACTAGGGCGCTATCAAAACTAACTTGACTGTTATAATAATGAAAAATAATTATTGATAGTATTATCGGGTATTATATATATATTACATATAATTAAAATAGAATAAAATACATAAAAATTTTTATAATAGTATCAAGTTTTTTTATTCAATTTATTAATATATTAATTGCTTCAATTGTACAAATATTGTATTTATTTCAATTGTGTACTATATATATATATACAGGGTGTTTCCTTTTAATCGCCCCAGGTAAATATCTCGAAAAATATGAAAGATATGGAAAAACGTTTTAGACAAAAGTTGTTTGGATCGAAGGGGGACATAAGATGGTGTCATTGGTTTGACTTTGAGTGAACGTGCCACGGTCATATAGAGTTCAACTTTATTTTTTTAAATAGAATCCCCAACTTTTTATTGCATATTCTTGTAGTTTACCTCGAGAGATTTTCAAAACACTATAATTAAGTATTTTTTCATGAAGTACTTTTCGAGTTACAAGGCTTGAAAGTTACAATTCCGCCGGCATTAGCATTACCCAAGGTGTGCCGGCCAGTGAAGGCAAGACCCAAGATTGATCCGGCCAGTGAGGGCAAGACCTCTGTAGAGTCACATCGAAGTCACATTGAATGTGTATTTTTGATCTACAACAAATGCTTAAATGTAGCACCATTCTGTTGGATACATAATTGCAACCGTTTTTCGAATGCATCGACTATTTTTCTGAGAATGAACGTTGGCTGGTATATTTCTACACGCCTGTCTGCTGCAGTCCTTTAGGTCTTCAGCTGTGGTAGGTGCGGTCTGGTAAACAGTATTTTTTAAATAGTCCCATAAGAAAAAATCTGGTGATGTTAGATCTGGTGATCTGGATGGCCATGCTACATGACCACCTCGTCCAATCCAACGGCGCGGATAAGTTAAATTTAAGAAGTCCCTTACAGGATGTGCGTAGTGTGATGGTGCACCCTCCTGTTGCAACCACATACGTTGGACTGTATTTTCATCGACAAACTCTAACATCCTTGGCAACACATCTTGTAGCATACGTAAATATGATTCCCTGTAACATTGCCATAAAAAAGTGGGGTCCAACAATATGACTATCTAAAATACCACATCAAACTGTCACCTTCCACCGATGCTGAGTGTCTATATGACGAACCCAATGTCGATTGATATCAGAATAATAACGGCTATTATACCGATTCAGTATGCCATTGCTTTCATAAGCAGTCTTGTCACTAAACATAACACGAGAAAAAAATGTGGGATCAAGTTGAATTTGAGCTACAGCCCACCTGCAGAATGTGACACGAAGAACTTTATCATTATCAGAAAGCTCCTGATTAAGTGAAATGTGATAAGGATGAATGTGATTGCCACGTAAAATTCTATTTACAGTCGCAGGAGATACATTTAAATCACGACTAATTTGACGTTGACTAATGTGCGGATTCATTATGACCATTCCTAATATAGTTACGATAATAGCATCGTCGTTATTCAATGGTTTTTTAGAACGTTTGCGTTTCATCTGTCCCGTACGCGCTCTAGCTATTAAACACAAAATTGCTTTATGATCGGGATGTCGTCTATCCTGTATACTTATCTCGATATTGACGAGCTGCTTCTCTAGCATTATTATCAGCGGCATAATAAATACTAATCATATCAACAATTTCTGATGACGGGTAATCTGCCATGTTGATAATGATACAATTAACGAAAGGGAATAAAATAAATTTATTCTAATAACCAAACATATCGAACAAATCGTCCTAATAAGAGCCAACTCGAGTCCATTTTAACTAAAATCAATCAACTGAATGAGAGTCTAATGAAAGTGTTTTGTGGTAGTAATCTATACTGAAAAAGGGCGTTGTGATTGCTTCATTATTTCGTAAAAGTCAAGCTTCGGCGATCCTCCGAATACTTCAAACGCGTTCTAGACACTCCCCTGAAATGAAAGGACAGCGCGCTTTAGTGCTCGTAAAAATCGCAATTTTTAGCCCAAATATCTCGGAAACCACTGATTTTGTAAAAAATTATTAAGGTACCAAAAACATTTATTTTGATTAGATATCCGAAAGTACAATAAATCCGAAAGTACAATAAAAAATAGTTTTCATTTTTTAAAAATAAAGTTGATTTTGATCTGACCTAAAATTACGATTCTTTATTCTTTGAATCCAATCTCAAAAACTATTAGTTTTATAAAAAAAATATCAAGTTACAAAAAATGTTTAATTGAATTATATCAACCAAAAGATGCAACGAAAAATAAGTGCTGCTATTTAAAAAAATAAAATTGACCTTGAAAAAAACAAACCGTGCCCCTGTGCACACGATATTTCTTTTTTAATAGAAGTTCAAAGTATTTGCCGAAAAAAGATCGATATCGAGGCAAGAATTTTGAATTATATCAACCAAAAGATGCAACGAAAAATAAGTGCTGCTATTTAAAAAAATAAAATTGACCTTGAAAAACGACGCTTACGGGAAGATCAATGTCGTTACCTCATGTCTCCCTCGGAATCCTAAAACATTTGTATGCGACATTTTTCGCTATCTTGCTTACCTTACGAGATAACAGCTTGGGCGATTAAAATAAAGTACACAATATTAAAATACACTTAAAATACATTTTAATGAGAAAGAGATTAAGGAATACATTAGAGAAATCCGAGGAAAAGGGGTATAGAAGAGGGTGGTGGGATGAGGAATGTAGAGAGAGAAAAAGAGAAGTAAGAAAAGAGTTGAGAAGCTGCAGAAAAGAGGGAGGGGGAAAAGCTAGGTATAGAGAAAGAAAAAGCGAGTATAAGGATCTATACGAAGAGAAGTAAAGAGAAGAAAGAGAGAGGATAGTGTGGGAAACAGGGGAAGCAAAAACAGAGAGGAAAGTATGGGAATTGGTAAGGAAAGAAAGGAAAAGGGTGAACGAGGACATAGAGATGGAAGAATGGAAGGAATATTTTATAAAATTGTTAGCGGGAGTGGAAGAAGGGTGATGGCCAGAAGAATGGAAGGAGGGCATTATAGTCCCGATAACTAAGAAAGGAAGGGGAGAGGAAGCAAAGGATTACAGAGGGGTGATCCTGATGCCGTCGATATATAAGATATATGCAGCGTCATTAGAGGAAAGATTGAAAGAAGAGATGGAGATGAAAGGGGTGCTGTCAGAGAGCCAGGCGGGGTTTAGAAGAGAGATGGGAACAATAGATCAGATATACGCACTAAACCATCTAATTAACAGACAGATAGGAAAGAAGGAAGGGAAAATGACGGCAGTGTAGAGCATCTATTTTGGTAAATGCAGCATTGCATTCTGTACATATTAGAGAGTATATCATATTAGTTTTTTTTGATCGGCATTTTGTATGCCGGAATATACAACCGCCGTATTGGTTACTTTCCTTGTGTTGGGGCAAAACCGGGTACTTATACATCTCATGTAATGAAAAGAGGAAGAACTGTTATCCTGACTTTGTCTCCCTACAAAAAGCAGATGGAAACGAAAATTAACACTCAAAAAAAGAAATTATTAAAAAAAAAACCTTTTTGAGACCCCTATGGTTAAAAAGTTAAATAAGGGAGTTCTGCAGCAATGTAGAACAAGAGGATATCTTTATTTGTGATTTTTGTCAATAGAATACATCTTTATATTGTATTTTGATTAAAATTAATCTAGATTTTGTAATTACACGGTGTTTTGTACATTTTCAAATAGGTATCCAGTTTTACCCTACTGGTAGGATAGAAGCGGGTACTTTGATTTTATTTTTTTTACTCGCAGATTTTTTGTAGGAAGACAAATCCAAAAAAGTACCCGGTTTTATCCTACTTTCTCCTATATATATAGGGGAAACTTATTTTAAAAAAATATTATTTTGTCATTTTTTTAGATATAAAACAGACCTTTAATAAAATTCGTGTATGGAATAAAAAGATTTCCTGTAAAATTAAAGAAAAACATATCTTATTTAATCTTCTTCTTCAATTATATCCAATTATTCTTCTTATAAGAAATTTTAAATAAAGATTTAGAATATATAATCGCTGAATCCATAATTAAATCAATAAGATAGTATTCTACAAAATATTCTAAATTATGTTTTTTACCTGCTTTATATCATATATTCATTCATCAATCATTAATCGAGTACTGTATGCAAATGATATATATAACTATATCTCAATTTCCCATAAAGATATTTAAAATATTGCAAGAAAATATAAACTGCATATGTAAACTGTATATCAATATATACAACAAATTCAAATTAACAAAAAAAATTATATTGTTCTATATAGAAAATGCATTTAATTGTTAAAAACAATAATAAAACAATTATCATAAACCCAGATAGCACATAACATTAAAAGATAAATGATACTAATAAGGTCGATGAGGGAAAGGGGGATAAAAGAAGGACTAGTGGTAAGAATAGGAAAGATGGTAAAGGAAACAAAAAGCAGGGTGAGAGTGAAGGAGAGGACGGGGGAGGAGTTTTGGACAGCGAGAGGTTTAAGGCAGGGATGTCCGCTAAGTCCAATGTTATTTAACATTTTCTTGGCGGATCTGGAGGAGGATATGAAAAGAGGAGATTGGGGAGGAATGCGGCTGGGAGAGGAAAAGGTTTATACACTGGCGTATGCCGACGTGATGTTGATGGCGGAAGAGAAACAAGATATGAGGGCTATGCTGAGTAGACTAGAGAGATATTTAGATAAAAAGGGACTGGAATTGAATGCGGAAAAAACTAAGATAATGTGATTTAGAAAGGGAGGGCGGAGGACAAAGAAGATAGAATGGAGATGGAAAGGGAAGAAATTAGAAGAAGTGAAGCAGTTCAAATATCTGGGGTATACTATACAAAGGAATGGAGAGCAGGAGGCGCATGTAAGGGAGAGGGAAAGAAAGGCGGCTATAGCGATGAGGAAGATATGGTGAATTGGGAAAAGGTTGTGGGGAAAGGTTTGGGAAAGGAGAATGTGGCTGTATGATACAATGGTGTGGACGGTAATGGGGTATGGAGCAGAGATATGGGGGTGGAAAAAGAGAAAGGAGATAGAGGGAACACATGAAAGGTACATGAAGTGGACAATGAACCGTTTAGACCGGAGAATTCCAGGATATATGATTAGGGAAGAGGTAGGAAGAGGATTGATGAGAGGGAGAGTAAAAATAAAAATAAAATATTGTTGATTATAATTTCTCGGTGAGTCTACGTGTGTATGTGTGTGTTTTAGTTCGCGAGTGTTACATTAATGCAGAGGACATCAGTCAGAATGCAAGGGAAATATTCTATCGTTAACATTTAGGTTCTGACTGGTTAATACAATATAAAAATATATTTGATTAAAGGATAGAATTGGGAAAAGGTTGTGGGGAAAGGTTTGGGAAAGGAGAATGTGGCTGTATGATACAATGGTGTGGACGGTAATGGGGTATGGAGCAGAGATATGGGGGTGGAAAAAGAGAAAGGAGATAGAGGGAACACATGAAAGGTACATGAAGTGGACAATGAACCGTTTAGACCGGAGAATTCCAGGATATATGATTAGGGAAGAGGTAGGAAGAGGATTGATGAGAGGGAGAGCAGGAAGAAGGGCTTGGAACTTCGAAAAGAGACTGGGGGTAGAGAAGGGAGGAGAAATAGCTAGAAGGTGTTGAATAGAGAGGAGGGAAAAATGGAAAAGAGGTAGAAGAGGGGTACAAGAAGGAGAGGACGAAAAAAGGATTTATGGAGAGATAGAGGAGAGAGACAAGAGAAGACAGGAGAAAGAGAGGGAAAAGAAGATAGGAGATTCTAAGTACAATAAGTGGTATAGAAGAGCGAGAGGAGAGGGTATTCCAGAATATTTAAAAAAGGGATAGGCGGAAAGCAGATGAAAAAGGGTAATAAGATTTAGACTGGGAAACGAAGTTAGAGAAGGATTATATTGGGAGAAAGAGGAGAAGAGGAAATGTCGAGTTTGCGGGGGAGAGGAAGAGACATGGAAGCATGTGTGGGAAGGATGTATGAGAGGAGAGAGGGGGAAGGAGGAGAGTTGGCAGGGAGTGGAAAGGATATTAGGAAGGGACGGAGGGGGTGAGGAATGGATGAAAGAGATAGAAAAAGCAAAGAAAGGGGAAGGCAAGGAAGAAGAGAAAAGCGAATAAGGGGAAGGGAAGAGAAAGTGTGTTGGCATGCGGGATGTGAGTGTGCGAGTGAGTGTGATGAAAAAGAAAGAGAGAGTGCACAGAGTAAGACTGCGTGAAGCTGAAGACCGGAGAATAAGTGTGTAAGTCCGTGTATGTTCTTTCGAGTTTTCTTTTTATAACTCTCTTTTTGGGGGTGTATTCAGCAAGGAAGAAGAGAAAAGCGAATAAGGGGAAGGGAAGAGAAAGTGTGTTGGCATGCGGGATGTGAGTGTGCGAGTGAGTGTGATGAAAAAGAAAGAGAGAGTGGGAGAATGAGAATAAGAGTAAGAGAGAAGAGGGAGAATGAGAGAGAGAGAGAGGGAGAGAGAGAGAGAGAGAGAGAGAGAGAGAGAGGAAGAGAGAGAGTGAAGGGGAAAAGAAAGAGAAATAAAGGGAAGAATAGCTGAAACGGAGGTCCATGTAGAGAATAAGGCATATTGTAAGATAGCTATAAGTAGAATGTAAGATAGACGTAAGGATAACAAGCGAACAGAGCGGAAAGAGAGAGAGAGAAAGATAGGAAGGTTAGGTTAGGTTAGGTTGTGGCGGAGATGTTAATGCGGTGATCGTTACGAATTATGTAGTAGGCTAAGGAAAATGTAAAGATTGTAACCCCATAGGGATTACACAAACACACACACACACACACAAACGCACACGCACACGCACACGCACACGCGCACACGCGCACGTGCACACACACGCACACGCACACACACGCACGCACACATACACACGCACACACACACACACACACACGCACAGCACAAAAGAGGTGTAAATCCAACCACGCGGTGCACCTTAGGTATTGGTAATGCCGGCGGAATTTTAACTTTCAAACCTTGTAACTTGAAAAGTACTTCATGAAAAAATACTTAATTATAGTGTTTTGAAAAGCTCTCGAGATAAGGTACAAGAATATGCAATAAATAATAGGGAATTCCATTAAAAAAAATACAATTGGGCTCCATATGACCTTCGCACGTTCACTCAAGGTCAAACCAATGAAACCAATGATTATGTCCCCCTTCAAACCAAACAACTTTTGTTTGAAACGTTTTTCCATATCTTTCATATTTTTCGAGATATTTGCCTGGGGCGATTAAAATGAAACACCCTGTATATATAGAGGAAAGTTGAGTAAAATCGGGTAGGCGGGTCAAACCGAGTAATTCTGTTTTTTCGTAATTAGTGCTGTTATCTATGGCTAATGGAATCGGGTCGAACGAACTGACAGGTCTGAAAAGCAGGTAAACGACTGAGTCGCTATTACGCTGGTTATTCAGACGTTCGTTCGCTGGTCCCTTTTCGGTAAGAGAATTTAATCTCTTATACACGGGATGGGACCAAGTGCGATCTTTCGACTAGGAATGACTGGGGGTTAATAAAACGGTCAGAAATATAAAATTGGTCGCTCGCATATGTGTTAGATTAAGATCAGGATTTAAAATTTTCTAAGACTTATTACCGGAACGGGTTGATGATTTAAAAGAATAAAACATTCTTTGGAAAGTTTTGATTTAAATAAGAAACAAAACAAAAAGGAGAAAAAGAAAAATTATTCAATTAAACTTACTTTTTTAAATAGTAATTCCTTATGATTATTTGTATCGATATTAATGCAGCTGTATTTACTGAATATTTCGATACGGAAGTTTTATCATTATTGATTCAGTTGTACTTGTCAGATATTTCGTTAGAAGGAATTTTATTATCTTTTCGGTATCACTTTATTCTTCAGCCGGAAAATTCTACTGCAAAGGGTATCTACTGATTTTTATTTATTTCTAGGCGACCGGCGCGGTTTCGTCACCGGTCTTTTTGCGTCTTTCTCACGGTTACTCATAGATATAGATATTAATAAGTGACTAAATGTTTAAAGAAATGTGTGTCGCAAGATGTTCTATTTACTGAACGATTCATTTTTATCACCAATTGATGATCGTTGCCGCAACGTCGCGAAAGAAAGGAATCGTGGAGTCGCCAGGACGTAACAATTGCATAATTTCTTATGTGGAAGGTATTGCTCGTACAAAAAAAACTTATAGAACATTTCTTGTGCAAAATTGTCCACTCTTTAATTTTCTACTCTTGTATCATACAAAGGAGACAAAAGGCAACTAGCGCGGTAATCTGTGCGTATGTTTCAGTACTTTTTTTGGACCATCTTCAGCGCAATTATAAAGTATATGAAATATATTATATCAAAAATGTAATAGTAATAATACGCAGAACAAGAGTGAGTCACCCATGTTGTCAGAAGGTAAATGTTATACCTATAATGGAATTTTTCGAGACAGAAAGGAACTGTCCGATAGAATACAGTAAAGAATACATTAAAAGAAAAAAAAACTGGCAATACAAATATACCGAACTTGAATGAGTCACCCACGTTGTACAGAAGGCAAATGTTACACACGGATGTTCGAGACAAAATGTCAAGTCTCTTCATATCGCACGATACATAAAGTAAATATGAATACAGAAGGGTGTTTACAAATAAGACGCCGTGACTTTTAAAGTTTTGGTAACTTATCGTTTCTACTTTTGTATTTTTTTTGTAAAATCGATATTTAAGGAGATATTTGCAAAAGAACGGAATTTGAGCCCTATTTGTTTAATTATTTTTTTTAGCAGTCACTGTGGGTGATTACGATAACTGTGGCCTCCTATTTGAAAGGTCGTTTCTGAAGACATTTTGACGAGGAACACATAAAAACGGACCCAACGATGTTGATCTTGATATATGTTGTCAAGATCATGATCCTGAGTAACTTTTCCTTATAACTTAATCGGCGGTCTCTTATAATTTTTGAGATATTTAAAGTTAAAGTTTAATTCGAAACGAAAATTTAGTTTGGGTTATATAACGTAACCCAAACCAAATTTTAGTTTTAAATCAGAAATAGGTTTGGGTTAGGTTATATCTTTCGGAAGTGGAGCCCCCCGTAGGGGGGCGAAACCCACTACGTCCACGCATATACTTTACAATGCGAAGCGAGGAAATTAAAATAAATAAAAAAATTAAGCCCCAGATAGGGGGCCACAGTTATCGTAATCGTGCTAGTCACTGTACAATGGTAAACTTTTTTTTTCCTTCAATCTTATGCAAAACGAAATCTATACCAAAATTCATCTTGCTAACATTTTCTCCAAGGTTTCGCTCGATTTTTGTCTAAAGTGACTGGGATATAATTAGAATGATTAAAAGAAGTTTTAAAGACTACTGAAAAATGTCTAGTTTACGTTAGTCATCATATGAAAAAGTCTTAAAAGTGATCAATATGGGCCATGAGACAGCTTTATTTTCATCATTTCGTCGAATAAACATTTCCATTAAAATATTTTGAGTAATCCTTTTAGACAACTTGGTGCTGTATTGAAAACAATATGATCAAATAGAGACGTGTGAAAATTATTAAGTCTTAAAAAGCTTTTTTTTTTTAGTGGTTTGTCTTTCTGAGTGTTAGTTTTCGTTTCCAACTGCTTTTTGTATTAGTGGTATTTTTTTCTGAGTGATTGTTTTTGTTTCTAATTGCTTTTTATAGGGAAACAAAGTCAGGATAACAGTTCATCTTCTTTTCATTACATGAGATATGTAGGTACCCGGTTTTGCCCCAACACAAGGAAGGTAACAAATACGGCGGTTGTATATTCTGACGTACAAAGTGATGATCAAAACTAGTGTAGATATATTCTTTAATATGTACAGAATGTGCAATGCTGCATTTACCAAAGCAGATGCTCTGTGTAGAAAAAATCCATAACGACTTGATTGTTGTCCCGATATCGATCTTTTTTGGTCCAAAAATTTTGAACTTCTCTCAAAAAAGAAATATCGTGTGCACATGGGCACGATTCATCTCAAAATAATGTTGGCATCAATCTACAACTAATAACACGATTGAGCCAAAAATAATAGCACTTATCACGAAAAAACAGAGGTACCCGGTTTGACCCGCCTACCCGGTTTTACCCTACTTTCCCCTATACACCCAAAATTTTTAAACAATATCTGTTTACTATTGATTGATTGCATTGCACAGTATGACTTGTATGGGATCTATATAGATATCTATATAAAGAATTAATGAAAAATTAGAAATAACAAAAAATAATACTGTTTTTTTTAAATTTCTCTAAAATACTAATTTTCTTTAAAATAAAATTTCATATGAAAAAATTTTATTATATACTTTTGATTAACTATTTTATCGTCTTTTCAGTCGTTTTATCAATAACGGGTTGTATTGCCTAGTACGGTTAATACATATGTATATCGAAGAAGAATAAATGAATGATGATAGCTAAAAGTATCGCAAAAATACTGCGATACATGGGAATTTTTCTGGTGAGACTGTTTCGTTCATTTGGCACTTTTAATCGATAACGTTGCGCTAGCGCGACGGTTGAAATCGACTGTTGTATACACAATCAACGAAAGTGCGGTCAGAACGTTTCCGAATGAAAGCGAGTGCACGAAGGAAACAGCCATCGTTATATATCCGTACCTTTTCATATATCAATATGCAGTATGCATCGTCCATAGAACCGCTGCATTGCTTGCGTAAAGAAGCATTTACATGACTTTGGATGAATCATAGTGGTTTCTTCATAGCGAAAAATACATAAATAATATAATATTTTCATAAAAACTTATAAACAATATTAAAAGAAAAAGGAAGTATATATAAGTTTACTCTCTCTCTCTCTCTCTCTCTCTCTCTCTCTCTCTCTCTCTTTATAATTATTTTAAAAATTAGTTAAGTATGTTAAATATTGTGTGTGTAATAATTCCTATTTGATAGAACAGATTTACGAAGACTATTTATCGAAGATAAATTTTGGTATTCATGAAAGATAATGAATATTTTAATTAATTATAATAACATCTTTTTTTGCTTGAAAAAAGTGAAGGACATATAAATTCAATTATACATTTATTCATTAACAAAAAACAACTAAAGAAAAGTTTTCGATATATTTTATTATCAATCTTATTATCGAATAAAAAGTGGTATATGCAAGAAAAATTAGTTTATTTAAATATAAATAATATAAAAAAGATATAATTCTTTGCTTCTGTTGATACGCTTTCATCGAGATTGGAATTACCGTATTGAGTCTTTGCATACGTGAATAAAATAGAATCAGTATGTCAGATTGATTGTGAAATAAACTTACCCAGTAAACACTTTTATGTAATGTTATATAAGAGTAATAAAACGGAATGTTACAAGTATAATATATATAAGTATTATCGATAAGTTGTTGGTTAATTGTAATTTCCTACTCATGTGTAATATAACACTTCAAATGTAACATGTAATATAACATATGTTATAACCGTTGTTATATCGTAGTTATATTCCATATACATTTTTGGTTCGAATAGAATCGATCATAGATTCGGTAATTAAAAAAATTTTTTAAATAATTTATATGTATATTTGATTTATAAAACTCGCGATTTAATTTATATAGAAATTCCGATTTTTTGCTTCAAATAGGCAGTAAATGGTCTATTTCCCATTTATCCGCTCAATTTCAAATAATCTGTTTAATATTCTGAATTCCTTGTTGGGATTGTATCAGAAATTAAACTATCTAAGAAAAGATATATTTTGTATCTTATATTAATCTCAATCTTTTATAGGCTTTATATGCATTTCATGGCAAGAACTTGAATGAACGAATTAATCAAGTCTAATTTCGCCGCATAGCAGCAAGCAAAAAAACACATATATAGCAATACTATATTGCAATAATATTCTCTTATGTTACTATTGTGTAATGTTGCAAAATAATACGTATGATATATTACAGTTTTATATTATATAGATTACTTGCGTTATATTATATGTGACTTCCACATTATATATATTGCAACATATTGTTTATTGGGAAAGAATGGGAGGATATTGGCGAATGTTAATGAATTAATTGGGATATAATATTACAATTTATAAATAATAAATACTAAAAAATGCGTAAAGTCCATTTCACGATGTGTCGATATGTACATTCTACACATGTGCTATTATCTTCGCCAGTCAGGAACAGGAAGTTCACTCGGCTGCTCACCCACCTGGTCTTTCCGCTCAATGCGCGTGCTGTCAAACTCGTGTATTCGTAATATATAGATATGTCTTATTTGAATTATGTGTATACTTTGCATTTGCCCAATTTTCACATACGAATTTATGATGAAGAGAAATATGCACTGAACCGGGATTATCGAAAATTTTAAGAAAGAGAGACAGAAAATATTTATATAATTTATACTATACATTATAATATTATATTATATTTGTGTGTATATTTAATTATATGATTATGTAGGGTGTGTCCTGGAAAAAAAATTATATGTTCTATAATTTTATTAAAAATCATTTTGGAAATAGTGCATTTTCGAAAATTTTGCAAACAAAATATGCTTATTTTTTTACGAGAAATACGGTAATAAATTAATTTTTGTCCGTCTATCATGATACTTTATATATTACATTGTTATATTATATGCTAGTTATACATATAAAAAAATTGTTTTTAAGAAAAAGTATGTAATTATTTACAATGTATTTTTTTAAACAATTATTTGTTCTTTTTACATTAATTAATTTGTCTCATTGTTCTGTACATAAAAGTATTACAGTAAGATTATCGAAAACTAAATATTTTACGAGATATTTTATTTTTTATATCAAAATATGTCAGATTAAGATATAAAATAACTCAAAAGGTACTTAATGAAAAAATACTTTATTATAATGTTTTGTCGTAAAATATTTAGTTTTTGATAATCTTACCGTAATACTTTTATGTACAGAATAATGAGACAAATCAATTAGTGTAAAGAAAAAAACAAATAATTGTTTAAAAAAATACATTATAAACACATTATAAATATTTACATACTTTTTCTTAAAAACAATTATTTTTTTTTTACTAATTGATTAGTCCCGAGGTATTATCACACAAATTGTTAATTGCTCCATACGCCCGTTTTTTGTTTATTTTACATAACTTATAAATAATATATTGGCCATTGTAAAAATGCATAAAATAGTAAAATATAAAAAATAATTTGTCATAAACACAATTACATTATAATAACAAAAAAACTGCTGATAAAATATGCAATATATATAAAATGAATCAACTAAACAATTTTTATTTTATTTATTTTGTAGTCGAATGAATTGTACAAAAAAGCCGAAACACATCAACTTTGTTTTTAAGAGAACATATAGCTATGACAAATTCAATATTTTATTTCTTGGACTTATTACTTCATTGGAGCAACTATACATTACAAAAAATTTAAATAACAATAAGGATCAATAGAGGGAGGGGGGGGGGGAGACACATCGTTTTAAAAATGTTTTGATTATGTTACAACTGTGTTTATTTGACGAATTTTCAAAGAATTGCACACATTTGAAGGTTTTAAATCTTAAAAATTAAAAATTTATAATTTAAAGAATGAATTACTTTATATTCGAAATGCTCTTCACCAATTTTCATGTAGTAATAAAACTATGCTTATACAGTTGTTGCAAAAATTTGGTAACATTTTAGATGCTATTATACGGCACTCGTTATTACACGATATATTTTGTATGGCACAGATTTAGTAAGAAAAATCGAACTTTCTAATAAAATTTACCATAGTTACATATTTCTCTAAAAATAAATTAATATTTTTTGGCTTTTTTCATACAAATCAGTTGGTTACGAAATAAACGGAGTGGAAACTTTTGATTGGCTTATCTTATATATGCAGCATGAACTACGGGATGTAGTTCATGCTGCATATATGTAGCATGATTACGGGAAAACGTTTGATTCTACACATACCCCACTTATAATTAATAAATATTGTGCGCATTTACAAAATGAATCCATAATGTTAATACTACAGCATCTAACATCCATATGGTAAATATTACAAATCTGTGCGTCGTGTGTAAATAACGCTACAGAGTTGAGAACATCTAAAGTTATGATAAAGATGTCCAATAACATCAAATAAAGAATATTTTAAGGTTACAGCCTTAGCCTGCCCTGATTCTCTGCATGGCGATAAATTCTTTATCATTTTATAAACTCAACGGAATATAGATTTTCAATAAAGTGTAATAAAATGGTAAATGATAATATAAATCCTGTTATGTATATAACAGGATTTATAAAACATCAAAAAGCGCTTGAAATAATTTTTATATTTAACAAAAATATATATTGATATAAATCTGTGTATAATATTTTGTTTAGATAAATGCAACATAATAAATATCAAGAGAATCACTAGATGAGGAATGTAGAAATATTTTGGATTTTCAAGCTTCTTTTATAAAACTATTTATGATTTCAATTACAAACTCAAGTTTTTTATGAATAATTGATTTACCGTTACTAACGAAACAAACAATAACGATTTCTTTAATTGTGGTATGTATAGATTTCCGACTAGGTCCCAAAAAATTTTCAAAAACTGACTCTTCACTGTTCATAAAATGTCGAAAATCTTTCGACTTTTAGATATTAATATGATTAAAAATTTTAGACACTATTCGAATGAGTGAATGGTGAGAAGAAGAGGTACCACCAATGGCGCGTAAGATTTTTTTAACGTGGATCTTCGCCTGTAGCCATATCATACCACATTAGATTATATAATATGTTCTATTTTATATTAAGGAAAAAAGGATAAAGGATAAAATTTTTTAAATAATTATTCCCCAATTATATATTATTTTTTATTAATTTTTATTTTGTTTTATTTTTAATTAAAAATATAATTTTTGATTACTGTGGGACCACTACGGCCCCACGTATTTCTTCCTCGGCCGCCAGGGACGCCTCTTCCTCGGCCGCCAGGGACGCCTCTTCCCCGGCCGCCAGGGCCGCCCCTTCCTCGGCCACTGCCTCTATTTTTTCTGCCTCCCCGCTGGTAATACCA
>NW_021853621.1:94349-100545 GCF_003651465.1 Formica exsecta | reverse complement strand
TTGGTCGCTTCTCGATTGTCGCTTCTTGCTATGCCTTAAATGTTTTTTTCAGCCTTTTCGTATGAGATATATTATCTATTATATATCTATTATATAATATATTTATGATTAAGATACGTATATAAATTACTTAAAGTTTTTAATCCACGTAAAAATGCATTTTAAATCGATGATTTGAAAGAAGGAATATCCGTGTGGAGACAACAAAAGGAAAAATCATACATTTTATTGTACGAAAAATGTATCGATTTTCCGACAAATGATTAAAAATAATGAAAAGTACTATAAGAAAGTTTAAATATTTAAAAAATATGTCATATAATAATATTTAACTTTAGTTTCTATACATACATATTTACAATATCATTACAATACACAAACGTATATACGGACCACATTTATACGTTTCTGTCGTTGTCAAACGATACTGAATGATGATTTTCCACACCACCTATATGAGGTACCACCAATGGCGCGTAAGATTTTTTTAACGTGGATCTTCGCCTGTAGCCATATCATACCACATTAGATTATATAATATGCTCTATTTTATATGAAGGAAAAAAGGATAAAGGAAAAAATTTTTTAAATAATTATTCCCCAATTATATATTATTTTTTATTAATTTTTATTTTGTTTTATTTTTAATTAAAAATATAATTTTTGATTACTGTGGGACCACTACGGCCCCACGTATTTCTTCCTCGGCCGCCAGGGACGCCTCTTCCTCGGCCGCCAGGGACGACTCTTCCTCGGCCGCCAGGGACGCCCCTTCCTCGGCCACTACCTTTATTTTTAAAGCCCCTGCCACCCCGCTGGTAATACCAGCTGGCGCGGGATCGGCCGCCTGCTCTTTTTGTATGTATTTCTGAAAAAATAGATATATACAGATAAGTAATAAACAATGAATGATAATATAACTATGCATATTTATTAATATTTTAATGAAAAAGAATAAATAATAAAAATATACCATTTTCATCCATTTTTTCCGGCAACGGCTGTGGCTGCAGCTCCTGCTGCTGCTGCTGCTGCTGTTGTTGCTGCTGCTGCTCCTCCTCCTGCTTCTTTTGCAAATATTGCAATTGTTGATGCAACAGTTGTTGCCTCTCTTCTTGCAATTTTTGTTGATGCAACAACTGTTGCATCAACTGTTGCAAATTTGCCGCATCTCCATTTATTTCTTCTATAAAAATAAAATATATTATGTAAGAGAAAGGAGAAGATAAAAATTAAATATTAAACTTTCTTAAAAAATACAAATAATAATAATTTGATTTACTTACGGGACATGACGATACGTTGTGTGCGATGTTTCACAGAGAACTGAAGCACTCGACATTATTTAAGTTGTTTCATACGCCGCGCATTTGTTTTATACGTTGTACTGCTACTGTTTCACGGCGCTTCTGTAAGATAATCTTGTTGCTCTTTGCGAGTCAACGTATTTTTTTATACGTGTCTTGTAAAATCTTGGTACCCAAGAAGCTGAAGCAATTGTGATTGTAAGTTATTTCAAATATCTATATTTATTTCTATATTTCTATATTATTTCTATTAATTTTTTTATTATTAATCTTTCCTTTTATTCATTCTTCTGTCGTTCTTTGTTTCTATCTACTTTTTGTTATAGAAATGTGTGATGAATTAAGAAAAAAATCTAAGCGAAGCTTTTCAGAAGCTTGGCTTAGTGATGATAGAATTAAATGTTGGATACGTAAAGTATCTTCTGATGATGGTTTTTATCATTGCATCATATGTAATAAAAATATTTCGTGCAACACACATGTTTTAAGACATGCGAATTCTGCGTGTCACAAAAATAATATTAAAGAAAATACTTTATTAGATAATATTGATATAAGTTCACATAAAAATATATCAAAATCTAAATATAAATTTAAAGCACAATGGCTAGAGATCGAATTATTTCAGCCATGGTTACGTGAAATATCAGATGGCATTAATACATTTTTTTGCTCATTTTGTAATAAATCTATGATTGGTGATTTATCTCACATTTATCGTCACGCAGAATCCGAAGCACATATAAAAATATGTAAAGAAAAGAAGACAGAAACAATGAACATGGATGAAAATTTTAACATGATGGATGACTCACTTTTGCCGTTTAAAGACCGGAAAAAATCAGCAGAAATTCGATATGCCGCATTAATTGCTGATAAGAATATTTTGCATCAAACGGCAAAAGATATCCTTAACTTTTTTCAACAAATAGGAAAAGATCCTAACGTATTAAAAAGTATGAGTATGGGTCGAACAAAATGTAAAAATATTATTTCGAATATATTGTGTCCGATCGAGACGAACCGTATGGTCAACAGCATTCAAAATACTAAATTTTCCATTTTTATTGATGAAACATCTGATATTTGTAATGAAAAATGGATGACGTTTCTTGTACGGTATGTTGATCTTGAAACATTAGACATTCGCACGCAATTAATTAAATTAATTAATATTGACGCAAAAAATAGTAGCGCGGAAAAATTATTTAATGCATTTAAATGTGAAATGTGGAAATTAAACATTCCATTTGGAAATATTGTTGCCTTGTCATGCGACAATGCATCTGTCATGACAGGTAAACATCTCTCATTTAAAAAAAAGTTAGAAGAATTTTGTACAAATTTATTAACATTTCCATGTCCATGCCATTCCGCGGCATTAGCTGCACATGCTGCATGTGCTAAAATACCGGAATATTGCGAGGAGTTTTTAAAAAGATAGCAAATTATATTAATAGTAGTCCTAAGCGTGCTGCTATTTATGAAGAATTTACTGAATGTTTTCAGGAAACAAAAAAAGCAAGTGTGTAAAAATATAATTGTCACTAATTGATATCACATTTGCAAAAGCAAGTGTGTAAAAAAATTATTGTCACTAATTGACATCACATTTGCAAAAGCAAGTGTGTAAAAATATAATTGTCACTAATTGATATCACATTTGCAAAAGCAAGTGTGTAAAAATATAATTGTCACTAATTGATATCACATTTGCAAAAGCAAGTGTGTAAAAATATAATTGTCACTAATTGATATCACATTTGCAAAAGCAAGTGTGTAAAAATATAATTGTCACTAATTGATATCACATTTGCAAAAGCAAGTGTGTAAAAATATAATTGTCACTAATTGATATCACATTTGCAAAAGCAAGTGTGTAAAAATATTATTGTCACTAATTGACATCACATTTGCAAAAGCAAGTGTGTAAAAAATTTATTGTCACTAATTGACATCACACTTGCAAAGCAAGTGTGTAAAAAATTGTTGTCACTAATTGACATCACACTTGCAAAGCAAGTGTGTAAAAAATTGTTGTCACTAATTGACATCACACTTGCAAAGCAAGTGTGTAAAAAATTGTTGTCACTAATTGACATCACACTTGCAAAGCAAGTGTGTAAAAAATTGTTGTCACTAATTGACATCACACTTGCAAAGCAAGTGTGTAAAAAATTGTTGTCACTAATTGACATCACACTTGCAAAAATAAGTGTGTAAAAAAATTATTGTCACTAATTGACATCACATTTGCAAAAGCAAGTGTGTAAAAAATTTATTGTCACTAATTGACATCACACTTGCAAAGCAAGTGTGTAAAAAATTGTTGTCACTAATTGACATCACACTTGCAAAGCAAGTGTGTAAAAAATTGTTGTCACTAATTGACATCACACTTGCAAAGCAAGTGTGTAAAAAATTGTTGTCACTAATTGACATCACACTTGCAAAGCAAGTGTGTAAAAAATTGTTGTCACTAATTGACATCACACTTGCAAAGCAAGTGTGTAAAAAATTGTTGTCACTAATTGACATCACACTTGCAAAAATAAGTGTGTAAAAAAATTATTGTCACTAATTGACATCACACTTGCAAAGCAAGTGTGTAAAAAATTGTTGTCACTAATTGACATCACACTTGCAAAGCAAGTGTGTAAAAAATTGTTGTCACTAATTGACATCACACTTGCAAAGCAAGTGTGTAAAAAATTGTTGTCACTAATTGACATCACACTTGTAAAAACAAGTGTGTAAAAAAATTATTGTCACTATTTGACATCACATTTGCAAAAGCAAGTGTGTAAAAAAATCATTGTCACTAATTGACATCACATTTGCAAAAGCAAGTGTGTAAAGAAATTATTGTCACTAATTGACATCATATTTGCAAAAGCAAGTGTGTAAAAAAATTATTGTCACTAATTTCTTTCAAATCATCGATTTAAAATGCATTTTTACGTGGATTAAAAACTTTAAGTAATTTATATACGTATCTTAATCATAAATATATTATATAATAGATATATAATAAATAATATATCTCATACGAAAAGGCTGAAAAAAACGTTTAAGGCATAGTAAGAAGCGACAATCGAGTCCGATTCCCCACCCGGATGCACCCAATATTATAGTGATATGTCACGTATACTATAATATCGGGTGCACCCAGGTGGGGAATCGGAACACAGCCCAGCTTGTCAGTGCTAGCAACGAGTGACAGATCCCCCCAATCATGATGCTGTTACTCAATTGGCAGAACAGACGGGTTTTGGTATTACGAGCATAAAAAAAATATTGTCGGAATATAAGAATACAGGATCGGTTACATCTCCAAATAAAAGAAAACGTTACCTATATTTCAGAGAAAAAATCGACGAATGTGATAAAAATGCCATTCGGAGAAAAGTGCACGGATTTTACATCAATAAAGAATTACCAACATTGAACAAAGTTCTGCAAGCCGTAAACGCCGACGAAGATCTTCCAAATTTTAAACGATCGACCTTTCATTTATTATTAAAAGACTTAAATTTTGCATATACCACCCGACACCGCAACAGCATACTAACAGAGAGAGAAGATCTAATTATTTGGAGGAGAAATTACCTGAGGGCTATAAAAAAATACAGAGAAGAGGGCCGGCAAATTTATTATCTGGACGAAACTTGGGTTAACGCCGGTGATGTCACAAATAAAGTTTGGATAGATAAAACAATTAAATCCAAGAAGGATGCATTTCTTCGAGGATTGACAACGGGACCAGCTAATCCAAGCGGAAAAGGCAAACGATTAATTGTTTTGCATATTGGCAGTGTTGCTGGTTTCGTTCCTGGCGGACTTCTATGCTTTGAATCGAAGAAACATACGGGGGATTACCACGACGAAATGAACGGTGACACATTTCACGAATGGTTTAAAAATATTTTACCATCATTAGATGGTAATGCTGTTATTGTCATGGACAATGCTCCATATCATTCTGTATCATCCGTTTAATTTTTTAAACTGACATGAGATAATAGTCCCGGGCCCGTGAGAGCCGTATCTACGTATACGGTATTGAGTATCTCGCCATGTTCTCCCCACTTTGCCCGCTTATGCGCGAACCGAGATCATTCTCGTTTTGGATAGAGTATAGGATAGACCGGCCCCTGCCGTGGTATACAACATGGAAACATATGAAGGACAGCGATTCCTACAATGCTATTTCTGTCCTTGCTTAAGTAAGAGTAGAAGGGATAAAAGCGAATACATGTGCATGAAAAGAAGCATTTGGTCGCTTTGTTTTCACCACGGGGTCTTCACCTTCCTCTACCAGTCCTCACTATGCCAACAGAAAGAGGCAGAATGCTATTTCTGTCCTTCATATGCTTTTACACTGTCTCTCACTGAAGAGAGAGGAGCTGGTTTATCCTATATATTTATCTATGAGTTTAATATCTAAAATCCCTGTATGGGGATTATATCAGAAATTAAACTAATAGAAATAATTACAATCTTATATTAGCCGCGTTTTGCAGGTTTTATATAGTTCTCATGAGACTAAAACGTAAAATACGAAATAAACAATGCATAGCGTGTCGCATAGCGACAAGCAAATGAATTTTTCATTTAGTCGAAAAGACATTTTTTAGTAATTTTTTTGCTTCGCAAAAAAAACATCTATAAAAAGACGATGAAAAAATGCCTTTTTTAAGTCGTCTTTTCGGCAAAACGAAAAGTTGTATTATAAACATATTTTTGCTTCACCGAAAAGATGACTTAGGAAATACAATTTTTTGTCATCTTTTAATATTTTGTGCTCTGTCTAGGATATATATAAAATTATCTACTATATTTCTTAATCATTTTACACACACACATATTATATATTATTATTATATTTT
>NW_021853621.1:91799-94015 GCF_003651465.1 Formica exsecta | reverse complement strand
TGTATTATTATTATTATTTTTTATTTATTTTATATTTTTTCATATATTTCATATTTTGTATACAATTTTTGATCAAATTAAGGAAGTATCGCACTAGCTATCGCGCACTTGCAAAGAGAACTATTCAAATCGAGAACTGAGTATTAATTATCTGAACCGGGAATTGAGTATTGACTGTTTGAATCGAGAACTGAGTATTGAGTGACTCTTCGAGGGATGATTTCGCGTATCCTTGAGTCTTAGCGTCGCCTCTCCATTAGACAAGCAGAATCTCTTTTATTGAATAAATTTTCAAATATCGCCCTTTTCATGAGTTAAAAGAGGCGGTCTCCCTTCTAAAAGATCTAGGAGATTGCGTCTATTGGTATAGATTTTTATTTTACAAACTAAGCCTTGCCCATTGGAGAGTCTGTCATCGAGCTAGATTGACAGTTTTATTTCAAGCAGATAACAAGGGTGGCCTAGCAAGTGAGTACGTGTGTTGTCAAGTGTCTTGAATTTCTCTCGCGGATCATAGTTACATCGATAAACTATCGTTCCAGTTCTTAGAAAGGCTTTTATTCAAGAATCTCCTTATCCCTTGTTTTCGCTAGTAGATCTTAGAGTTCAAATATTTATCGATATATCTATTTATCTTTGGTTTAGATTTTTAGCGTTTTCATGGCTCAAGTATCTTTACCTTTTGTTTAAAATTCCTAAATTATCTAGTGATCCTCTAGTGGTTTTATTTAAAATTCCTAAGTCTTTAGTGTTCGAATATTTATTGATCATATTTCTAGTGTCAAACCATGCACATGGTTTAGGTTTCTGATATCGTTCTGAAAGAATAGTCTCGTCTGCTAGATATTTCTTAGTTCATTACTTATGTGAAGTGTAGAGAGGTTTCAGAACATAGGTGTTTAGTATTACATGAAAGAAAAGAATTTCGTGGAGTCCACCGGATGTAATACAATTATTAATTTGATATGATAATAATAGTATCGCGATAGGTACATATTTATAAAATTATATGACAAAATTATAAGAATAAAATTTGGTAATTATTTACCTTAACGGACACCTCGTCGATGACCTTGACTTTCACATATGTTGTAAGAATGAGGTTGCTGATTAATATTCACTTTGTTTTATTTGACGGTTTCGTATAGTTTTTGAGATATTTAGTGATAAAGGTTTATTGAATAAATCGTAATTTTTCGACATCACATACAGCGTATTTTTAGTAGATTAATTTATTTAAACGTGACAAATAAAATGCGTAGGCGGGGAGGGGCTTCACCCCTCTCTCTGCACTCCCACCCCGAAAAATTCTAACCTAACCCAAACCTATTTCTGATTTCACATTAAAATTAGGTTTGGGTTAGGTTAAATCCTTTTGGGTGCGGGTACAGGGGGTTCCGCCCCTCTTCCGCCCACACGTAGCAGTCATAACTTTGTGTATTTTTAAAATTCTTTTTATGCGAAAACTTGCAAACTCATGCACAACCGTATAATTATAAATCTCGATCCGCGGCCGAATCACAGGGCAATATGGGATGAACCTTGCTTCGCGCAGAAAGTTACAAACCCATGTGAACTCGTATAATTATAAACCTCGTTTTGCATCCGAAGCACAGAACAATATGGGACGGACCTCACTTTGCGCAAAAAATGGCAAACCCGTGTGGAATAGTATAATTATAAATCTCATTTCGCGTTCGAAGTACAGGGCAATGTGGGATGGACCTCACTTCGCGCAGAAAGTTGCAAACCAATGTAAAATCGTATAATTTGGTAAATCTTTTTTGTTAAATATCTTAAAACCTATACGAGACCGCCAAATAAAACAAAGTAAATGTTAATCAGCAACCTCACCCTTACAACATATGTGAAGGTCAAGGTCATTGGCGAGATATCCGTTAATGTAAATAATAACCCTAAAATTTTTTTCCTTTTTTCTTGTTTTATTTTGCAAGTCTACCGGAGATTGATTTCCGAATAGCCCATGTAGTACATAAGTAAGTTAATGTTCTGTACATAAGATATATAAATTTTTTGATAAGAAAGTTAAATGCAAATTGTGTAGAACAAGATCCTAAGCGTCGCACATTTTGATGAATTAGAACATAAAACGAATAAATGTTTATAAGTGCTTCATATTTATACAAATTATTTTTAAATTAATTTTTAAATTAATAATTTTTACGCATTTTTTAATTAAAAATTATATATATATA